>NW_028318601.1:7500-199737 GCF_062004578.1 Staurois parvus
CACACTTTACTCACAGGGGTATCTCCAACAGCAAAGTATTTCACCGTGGTGGACCTGGCAAATGCATTCTCCAACGTTCCCTTGTATCCTCCCTGCAGCTACTTCTTCGCTTTTATCCATGAGGGGCAGCAATACACCTGGGCAGTTATGCCACAAGGGGGTGCAAAATTTCCTGAGTCAGTTTGCCAAAGGCATGACCACCATACTGGGCACGTGGCAAAAGGAACATTCGGCAGTGGTCCTTCAATATGTGGATGACTTTTCCTCTGTGCGGATTACCTGCCCACGGCTGAAGAAGCCTCAGAGAGTTTACTATGTTACTTGGCACACCAAGGCTGTAAGGCCTCTAAACCGAAGTTGCAATGGTGCTCTACAACAGTCGTATTCTTGGGCCACTGCCTCTCACGTGGAACAAGGCATCTTACGGAGGAAAGAGTTAAGGCCATCCAGAACTTGCCACTCCCTTTAGGCCAGAAGCCATTCCATGCCTTTCTTGGCCTCATATCCTACTGTAGGTCATGGATTCCTGATGTTTCTTGGTTTATGCAACCACTCTACGATGCTCTCAAGTCTGAGCCCTTCCATCTGTCCGAAGAGGCAGACTCCAATTTTTTGGCTCTAAAACGCTTATTTTCTTCAGCCCCAGCCCTACCAGACTACGAGAAACCTTTCAAACTGTTCATGTCTGAACGCCAAGGCCATGGCACAGGAGTATTGGCCCAGTCCCATGGAGACTGCCTACGATCCGTAGGCTACTACTCATGCCGTTTAGACCCAGTGGCTAAAGGAGCACCCTTGTGTCTGTGTGCAGTTTTCGTTGCTCCAGCTCTGCTGGATAAGACCTCTGATATCGTACTGGGACATGAACTTGTTCTTCTGGCACTGTATGCCATTGTTGTCATTTTAAACCAAGTCTAACCTAAACATTTGTCCACAGCGAGGCATGTTAGACTACAGTGTTCCCTCCGCCTTCCTGATAACGTCACTCTCCTACGTTGCCAAACCCTGAATCCGGCCACTCTCCTCCCAATTGCTGCGGGGGGTAATGAAGGTAATGCAGAAAGTGGAGAGGATGATGGAGCCACTGAGCCTCGTAATTGTCTTGAAGTGATGAAAAATGGAAATCTTCCATCTCCCCCACAGTGAGTGAAACACCTCTGCAGGATCCAGACTTCACTTTCTTTGTTGATGGTTCCAGATATGCAGATGAAGGAGGCAAATATTATACAGGATTTGCGGTCACTACTGCAGACACAGTCCTACAGGCAAGAGCCCTATCGCCAGCAATATCTGCACAAGGAGCAGAACTCCAAGCACTTACAACAGCATGCCAGATGGCGGAAGGAAAAAGGGCCAATATCTACACAGACTCCAGATACGCCTTTGGGATGGCCCATGACTTTGGACCCTTATGGAAGGCAAGAGGATTTTTGACTGTGGCAGGTACGTCCATAAGACATGGAGCAGCCATTGGACGACTGCTGGAAGCACTCCTTCTACCCATTCAAGTGGCTATTCTGAAGGTAAAAGCTCAGGGAAATTAAACTCCTCAGAAGCCAAAGGCAATAATCTGGCAGATTTGGCGGCAAAACGAGCGGCCATGGGACCACCAGAAATGGAAGGAGAGGTGACCGGAGAGTGGGAACCAATATTCACCTTACAGACCTTACCTGTGGACAGAAACTACCTCAAGGAACTCCAAGAAGCAGCAAGTCCAGAAGAAAAAGAGAGCTGGAGACGGAGAGGAGCTATTCTCAAAGACTGTCTGTTTGAGTGCAACAAGAGGTTTTGTTTACCCAAGAATATGTTTCCAGCTGTAGTCCAGCACACGAAGCAGCCCATCTGTCAAAGAGCCTCATGAACTCTTTCATCAACAAGTACTATATAGCGCCTGGAATCACCACATTGACTAACAATTTTTGCAGAATATGTGCCATCTGTGCAAAGTGCAATCCGGGACGCACAGAGAAGACACCACAAAAACACTTGGCCAAACCCCTATACCCTTTTCATAGGATACAAATTGATCATATCAAGATGCCAAAGAGTGGGCGGGCTGAGTACACCCTAGTGGTGTTCGACATGTTTTCCAGTTGGCCAGAGGCCTTTGCTGTAACTAACATGACTGCTAAAACAACTGCGAAGAAACTCCTTACTGAGGTTGTATGCAGATATGGGCTTACAGAGGTGATAGAGAGTGACCAGGGCCCCGCCTTCACAGCTTCAGTAACCAAAGAAATATGGGCGGCATTAGGAGTCACTCTGGCGTTCCATACCCCCTATCACCCCCAAAGTAGTGGGAAAATAGAAAGAATGCTAAAAGTAGCCCAAGAGACTGGCATGAGTTGGCCAGACAGTCTGCTTATTGCCCTATTTAGTGTCAGATACACACCAAGAGAGAACACTCCCTATCCCCTTATGAGATTTTGTTTAGCTCAGCCCCCAGACTTGGTTGTTATTTTCCACAACAGTTGCAATTACAATTTGATGTGTTAACTGATTATGTGACTGTATTATTACGTGAATTAACCCGTATCCATATCCAAGTGTTTTCTCCATTCCAGATTCTGAGTCAGATGCAGGAACTCACAGCCTATTACCCGGAGATTGGGTATTCGTAAAGACATTTATGAGGAAACAGTCCCTTGATCCAAGATATGATGGTCCATTCCAAGTTCTGCTGACCACAGCCACTTCTGACAAGGTGGCCGGGAAGAACACTTGGATACACACCTCCCACTGCAAGAAAGTCCCAAACCCAGAGGAAAAGGCGTCATCTACACCATGATGATTGTGTTTTATATCCTTTTTCTAATGAGTCTGACAGAGGCTCAACAGGTGGATATCACTGAAATAGGCGACACCACTATATTTTGGTACAACTCATCCAACACTCATGTAGCCATTTTCACCTTTGATTTCTGTAGTATAGATCCTATGTGGTGCTATGACCATAATCTATATGATCTTGATACAACTAGCATGTTCCGATAGTAGTGACCAGGTATACATATGTGTCATGGATGATTACTGGGGACCAAAAGATTAGAATAAGATTGGAAGGGATTTGGACTGGCGAGTATGCCCTTGCAAAGGCCATTATGCCTCTCCACATCCTAGCAGAAAATACCCCTGACCCAACACCTGGCCGTAGGAGGAAACGAAAAGCTCCTTCTGGCAGTTTTGACCCACATGTGTATATAGATGCCATTGGAGTCCCAAGGGGGGTGCCTAATAAATTTAAAGCCAGAGACCAAGTAAAGCAGGCTTCGAATCCCTGATTCCCATGATAACTGTTAATAAAAAATGTAGATTAGATAAATTACATATACTACAACCAACAGAGGTTTGTGAATTACACCAGGGATGCCCTTCAAGGAATCGTTGACCAGCTAGCCCCTACATCCTACATGACATTCCAGAATAGGATGGCTCTGGACATGATTTTAGCGGAAAAAGGAGGTGTCTGTAAAATGATAGAAGGAACCGGAACATGTTGTACATATATTCCTGACAATACTGGCCCGAATGATAAGGTTACTCTGTCTATAAAGAAATTGGAAGATCTGTCAGTTGAGTTGAAAAAGAATTCAGGGATCACAGACTTGTGAGATCAATATTTCAGTTGGATGAGTGGGTGGCAAAAGATACTTGTCCAAAAAGGGGTAACTGTACTAATAATTCTGATTCTCCTGGTCCTGGTTGTATGTTGTGTTATACCATGTGTGAGGAAATTGATGAGCAAAGCTGTAGACAACAGTACACCTATCTTCCTGAACCAGGAGCAAGAGGATCCCCACATGATGGATGAAGAAAAACCTTACACCCCATTACGGTCCCTCCCCACCAATAGTAATCTCACAATTTTGTAGGGATAGCATCTGACTTCCTTATGTACAAAGTCTGTGGCAAGGGAGGTGATGAAATAGTCATCACTTGTCTAACGTACAGCATAAAAGAGTTCCAAGGTACATAAGGACAGATGAGCTAGGCTTATAGGGACAGAGTAAAATAGTCATTTTAAGGGGGGACTGTGATGGATTTGGTAAAATGCCTATTTCATTTCTAATTGAATATATACACACACTTTTTTATACACATCTTTTTACATATTTACTTTTATACTTTAATACTATTTCTTTCCACATATTTATAAATGTTTAGCATGAATATATATGCTGTGTGAATATTTTCTGCCTGCTGGGCTTTGTGGCACTTTAAGAAATCCTTGCTTAAGAAATATTTGCTCACAGGAACAGACCCCCTCCCATCGTGTGATTTGGAAGACAAAAGAATGTTTTTCTCTTTTTAAGATAAGACTGAAGAAGATCACACCTATACCATGACGAAGATTGTTTTCATGTAAAGTGACCAATCAAAGACTAATATAATGCTTATGCTGTTATCACATGATGTTCGCATCATTTTTCATATATAAATTCACGGTTTCATTTCAATAAATTAGAGAGAAGTTTTCACAGACCAAACGTGTCAGTGCGAGTTTCTTCATGTGCGCACATTCCAAAAGCCAGCATCATAAATTAGGACAGGAACAGATAAGCACTGGACAATTAGGTCCACTACTAAATCATATATATATATATATATATATATATATATATATATATATATATATATATATATATATATATATATATATATATATATATATATATATATATACACATACATACATATATACATACACACATATATATACACACACACACACACACACACACACACGTGTGTGTGTATATACACACACACACACACACACACACACACACGCACACACACGCTGAGGGCATGTGGCCTGGTATGGTTCAGGAGGGGGCGCTCACTCGTTTTCCCCCCCCCCCTTTCCTGACCTGCCGGGCTGCATGCTTGGATAAGGGTCTGGTATTGATTTTGGGGGGAACTCCATGCTGTTTTATTTTAATTTCGGCGTGGAGTTACCCCTTAATATCCATGCCAGACCCGAAGGGCTTGGTGTGGATGGGAGGGGGGACCCCATGCCGATTTATTATGGTGCTGGTTTTTAAATGTAATTTTCCCTTTTTTTTTTTCTTCACTATAGCTCAGAAATTCAGATGTCACTTCCCCCAGCTAAAAGAGAAAGTTTTCTTGGAATTTATATCCCTAAAGGAAACAATGTTTACTTTGAGTTTATTAAAAGATACAAAGTTTTCTGTAATTTTGGGAAAAGTGACTTCTAAGCTTGTGATTCGAAAATCAGCGCCAACATACTTTGTATTGCGAAAAAAATTTATTAAATTGTGTAAACCGAGGCATTATTTTCAATGGATTTTCATTTGTAAACCGAAAATTACCTTAACTGAGGCGTTGGTAAACCGAGGTACGCTTGTATTAGTATTGCAATCCTTTGTATTGGGATACATAGAACCAACATACATCTGAATTCGCAACATAGCACAACATTTGTGTCATATTTGAGATATCTAGCTAGTTACACTGACCTTTCCCAAGGACTTAGGGTTGATTCACACCACAGAAATACAGGCTGCCTTAGTGTTCAACAGCTCTGTGGATTAGTGGTTAGCACTGCTGACGCTAGGGTTGTCAGTTTGTTGTGGACCTTTTGAATTATGTCTCAAAAATATGACTTTATCAAGACATAATATTATATGACAAACAGCTCAGTATAGCCGGATGCTAAGAGTTAATTTTGTCTTGGTTGAACCATCAAGGATTCTAGTTAAAGAAATGGAGAGAATGGGGGAAGTAAGACTTTTCCAAGACAATAAGACTGTTTGGACTGTCAACAAGGACTATTTGTATATTGAGGTTGAGAAGAATGCATATACAGAAAGTCAAACAAATAGCCAGATAAGACTTCGACTTTCAAACATTTTAACAATAATGAGACGGGAACTCAACTGGTTGAAAGCTTAACCAAAACTTGCAGAGTGTGATGAACTAACAGACCTCTGAAACTATTACAATATACTATTGTTCACCAAGGGTGAAAGCATTAACAGTTGTTTACCATGATTCCAATACAAGAGCCAGGCAAACAGAAAGTTTTTCCCTACACATAGAAAATGTTGATTCTAAAACAAAGAGGTGAAATTCAGGACATTTAAGTCTAAAAGTTGACTGTATATAATTACAAAGATATATTACAAAAACATATTATAAATGAGATGTTATGGATTTTACACACCACTAAATATTCAGAAATGGGAACTATATATCACTAACTTGAGTATTGAGATGATGGGAAGTAAGATGTATTATAAACTAGCATTAGTTACATGTCTTATCAGGAAACAAACAGGATGGTATTTCAAGAAGGAATAACTGAATATACACCTATATTCCATGGTCCCTATTTAGAATATTATAGGTATGATCACTTATATCTGGAAAAAGACGTATATTTGATCCCTGAAATTACCTTAAGATTCCACCCGAGGTATGAGTCATCTCAAATACTCAAATTGTTCTATGATACATGACCGCCACCTGGCGGGCAGGTGAGAAATAGCTTATGTACACACATTTCTCAACTAGCCAATCAAGAAGCCTGGTGGGAAGGTATCTTAGAACAATGGATTAGTGGATATAAAAGCCCTTGTACCTTTAAGAAAGAAAAACCTCTTGAAAAAAAAACCTCATGAAAAAAACCTCATCAGAAGACCTCATCAAGAAAAACTCATCAAAAGAAAAGACCGCAGCAAAAGAAAACCTGACTGAAGAAGATCTCTGCTGAATAACTACTCTTCCATACTTTCAAACTTCCTAAAACTTTAACTAAATTTCTAAACCTATAACCTTATAACTTCCTACATTCTCCCATACTAAATACCTATCACTTGCCCTATAATATCAGTCTAAAGGCGTTCCACTGCCAGCTAAATCCACGGGAGAGTTGCCTAGTCTGAATGCCGGGTGCGGTGAGATTGTTTATTTGATTTTGTATCACCTATTTTTTCCGTTGTGTGGGATCATAAAATTACCTTAGTGTATCACAACAATATTGGGTAGTTAGATATATGTAGAGAGATCCTGTTTTACTGTTAAAATTGTTTATTGCCATATTATAATTTTTTCATATTTCATAATTTATTGAATATTAATAACCAGAGCATCATATATCAAGGGCTTGCTTCTTGCAATCCTATGGCCACGGCTTGTGAGAATATAACCTTTGAGATATTCGAAATTATTAATTATTAATACATTTAATAAATAATCATATCATTTAAAAATTGTGATATTGATGTAATTAGTTAGAAACCTTATTATTGTGTCTTACATTGGTAGGATATATTTTTGATTGTGTGTACCAATATTCATTTATCACCAGTCTTTTGCGTTTTGTGTTAATATATATATAATTTTTGTACATAAATAAATTCTTATATTTATCTATTACAAGGCAAATTTTGTGTGTATGGTACGAAATCATATTGGCTAAAAGAATTCAAGGTATAATAATAAGTGGTGATCAAATTATCAAGGTGTCCAAATTATTGGTTTACTAAATATTTGCCGTATTTTAACGGCTGGAGGCACTGTAATATTTCATCTAAGGGAAAGGGACACGCCCTTTATAAATAATATATATCCTTACATTAACCACCACAAGTTTGAACCCCAACCACGGCAATGAATTTGCAAGATCTCTGTGTGACTACCCTAACATACATGTGCTGGTGGCAGCATCTTTGCTTTCTGTCTAAATGATCCCTAGAATGTGAATTAGAATGAGGCCTTGTCTGTTCAAACACCTTTAAAGTTGCACCTTATGTGAATGTCAACCGATGGGATGAGGTGGTTTGTCAAACCATGAGAAGAGTGAGCGAGAAGGATTAAAATTAAAAAAAAAAAAAAAAAAAAATTAATAATGGGGAGGAAGAGATATTGTGGTGAATTGCCCCAGGCCACACTCACGCTGTGTTTGGATGTGGGCTGTAAATGTTTTGCATGTTCTTCCTTCTAAGGTGCGTTTGTGTGTTATTGTACAATGATTGTGTGTTTATCTTTGCACTGTAATCCTAACACATGTCAATTGCTCTGCTCTTCCAAGATTGCTTTATTTAGAATGAAATGCAGTTTTCAGACAGACAAACATGTTGAGAAATGTATGTGTGGGGGATTTGGGGAGGTGGGAGGTGTTTTATTTTGGCATGTATGTATTTTTATATTGATATTTTGATCTGCAGCTTGTTTTGTGGATAAGCCTAAGTGATTCATATTAACCGTCTGTTTCCTGCTGTAACCTGTGAAAGCACAGTTCATTAGAAGTATAATCTTTTAGATTGTAAGCTTTTATCAGCAGGATGTCAGGGCAGGGCTGTGAAAATGGACAGCTAGGCCTAGTGGCAGGGTAACGCACTGGCTGACGACAAGCACCACCAACAGACCGAAGTCCCTCAGGGCGCAGAGTCTATGTCCCAGGCTGCCCTTCACCAGGGCCCCTGATGGTGGGGATGGACTTGACGCAGCCAGGAACCAGGTCACGGCCCCCAGAGACATCCCGGCTGCGGTAATGGCCGCCGCCAATGGCATGTAGCTGGTAAGAATGACAATAGCGTAGTCAGGCAGGCCGGGTCGACAACGGGACAAAACGGTACATTACAGTAGACAGAATCACAGGTCATGGGCCGGGTTCAGCAACGGAAGGTCAGATCGAAGGAAAACACAGAGAATGGTCTAGTCACAAGCCGAGTCAGATACCAGAAGAGTCACGAGAGTATACACAGAGCTGTAGCAAAACAAAGACACAAGTGCAAAGAGCATGTGCGGATCACAGGCTTACATGTACTCAGCCACACCCCTCTGGGGGATGGACCTCAGAGACCTGAAGGCATAAAAGATTCCCACCATGCTCAGCAGAAATCCAAGATGGATGCCAGCACATGGAGTAACATAACCTCTGGGAAAAGGTAGGACCTTGACAGTACCTCCTCCTCAAGGGCCCCTCCCCCTCCGCGGCTCAACAAAAGGTTTCTGAGGAAAGCGGGTATGAAAAGCGCGGAGGAGGGCAGGAGCATGGACATCCGCGGAAGGAACCCAGGAACGCTCCTCGGGACCATAACCGCGCCAATGAACCAGGAACTGTAATCGGCCACGCACCAATCGAGAGTCCAGGATCCGGCTCACCTCATACTCCTCATGACCGTCAACCCGAATGGGACGGGGCCAAGGCAGAGAGGTAGTGAAGCGATTGCAGATCAGAGGTTTCAACAGTGATACATGAAAGATATTGGAGATCCGCATCCCAGGCGGAAGGGCAAGGGCATAGGCCACCGGATTCACCTTGCGGAGAATGCGAAAAGGACCGACAAAACGGGGAGCTAGTTTGGATGTGGGCACCCGAAGATTGAGGTTACGAGTAGACCACACCCGATCGCCGACCTGGTATGAAGGAGTGGGCAACAGTCTGCGATCAGCCTGGAACTTCTGACGCTGAGCCAAGTCTCTCAAGGCCCTCTGGATCTGCCCCCATGAAGAACGCAGGGCAGCAAGATGGTTCTCCACAGCCGGAATGTCCTGTGGTGAGAACCTCTCAGGTAATACCGCGGGTTGGTACCCATAGTTGGCCATGAAGGGAGACATCCCGGAGGAGGAGTTGACCGCCGAGTTCCTGGCAAACTGTGCCCAAGGCAGGAGATCGGCCCAATCGTCCTGATGGTCCGAGATAGAACACCAAAGAAATTGTTCTAAGGCCTGATTGGAACGCTCCGCAGCCCCATTGGACTGCGGGTGGTAGGCTGAAGAAAAGGAGAGACTAATACCCAACTGGGAGCAGAAGGCGCGCCAGAATCTGGACACGAACTGACTCCCGTGGTCCGAGACAATCACCTTGGGCAACCCATGCAGGCAAAAAATCTCCCTGGAAAAGACCGTGGCCAGTTCTTGTGCTGTTGGTAATCTCCTGAGTGGAATACAATGGCACATTTTGGAAAAACGATCGACGACCATGAGAATGACCGTATGACCCCGAGACACAGGGAGGTCTACAATAAAGTCCATGCCCAGGTGTGACCAAGGACGCTCCCCATTGGGAATGAGTTGCAGAAGACCCATTGGAAGATGCCATGGAGATTTATTCTGGGCACAGATCGAACATGCCGCTACATAAGAGGCGATGTCGGCATGGAGAGTTGGCCACAAGAACAACCAAGAGACGACCCAAGACAACTGGTTCCTCCCCGGATGCCCGGCAGTTTTGGAGTTATGGTAGGTACGCAGCAGACGGGTGCGCAACCCCTCGGGTACAAAACATCTACCCTCCGGTCTCTCGGGAGGAGCGTCAGTTTGAGCCGCCAAAATCTGCTCCCCAAGGGGAGAAGTCAGACTGGTGCGAATGGCAGCCAGGATCTGATCCAGAGGTATGACCGAGGTTGGCTCAGAGTCCTGCATGGACAACTCAGTATTGCCGCGATAATGCATCAGCCCTGACATTCTTGGAACCAGGCAAATAGGAGACCACATAGTTGAACCGTGACAAGAACAAGGCCCATCTGGCCTGACGGGGTGTCAATCTTTTGGCCTCCGAAAGATAAGTCAGGTTCTTATGATCGGTAAGAATGAGGACCGGAACCGCGGAGCCCTCGAGCAGGTGCCTCCATTCCTTGAGAGCCAGAATGATTGCCAACAACTCCCTATCTCCAATCTGGTAATAGCACTCTGCAGAGGAAAGCTTCCTGCCTGGGAGTAGAACCCACAGGGAAGTAGGGGTCCATCGGGCGACAGACGTTGAGACAGGAGATCGCCTACTCCAGTCTCGGATGCATCAACCTCAAGGATGAAGGGCAATCCAGGATTGGGATGAGACCGTATCGGAGCCGAAGCGAAGGCGGATTTCAGAGCCTCGAAAGCTACGATGGCCTCGGATGGCCACTCGTGAGGATTACTGCCCTTCTTGGTTAGGTCTGAGAGAGGCTTTGCCAGCGTGGAGAAGTTCCTGATGAACTTCCGATAGTAGTTGGCGAAACCCAAAAAGCGCTGAATGGGCCGAAGACCATTGGGACGAGGCCACTGCAGAACCGCCGCAACCTTCTGAGGGTCCATGGAGAATCCCTCTGCAGAAATGATGTAGCCCAAAAAGGCAACTTGGGATTGATGGAATTCGCACTTCTCAAGTTTACAAAAAAGTTCGTTCTCACGTAATCGTTGGAGCACCTGCTTGACATCCTGGATATGGGACTCCATGGAGGCAGAGTAAACCAGGATGTCATGCAAGTAAACTACCACGGACTGCTGCAACAAGTCACGAAGGACATAATTTATGAATTCCTGAAAAACTGCGGGCGCGTTACACAACCCGAAGGGCATCTCCAGGTATTCGTAGTGACCGGTTCTGGTGTTAAACGCAGTCTTCCACTCATCCCTGTTTGATCCGTACGAGGTTGTACGCCGCCCTAAGGTCAAGTTTGGTAAAGACTGTTGCCCCCTTAAGGCGGTCGAACAACTCAGTAATCAAGGGACTCGGGTAGGCATTCTTAGTGGTGATTCGATTGAGACCCCTATAAAATCGATGCAAGGCCTCAATTCACCACCCTTCTTTACAAAGAAAAAGCCCGCTCCTGCTGGGAAAGTAGACTTACGAATGTGCCCCCGGGAAAGCGCATCCGCAACGTTGCTCCTCCATGGCCTTATTTACGTATGTAAATACGCCTCCATGTACGTACTCCTCCATTGCCTTATTCTCCGCAACCGAGAGAGGATACACCCTGCCACGCGGAGGAGTGGCACCGGGTTGCAAGGATATGGCACAGTCGTAAGGACGATGAGCAGGTAAGGCACCAGCACGTACCTTATCAAACACGTCCTGGTACTTTCCATAATCGGTGGGCAACGCAGAGTCCGAGGAGGCACACAACACCTTAACCAGCCCACGTATGCACCCGGCCCCACACTGTGGAGACCACGAAAGAATCTCAGCCGTTCGCCAATTAAAGGTTGGATTGTGCGTCTGGAGCCAGGGATACCCCAAAACCACCGAATAGTGCAGAGAAGAAATCACCTGGAAACAGGCCAACTCCCTGTGAACAGCCCCAATCGCTACTTCAACTGGCATGGTCTCGTGGGTAACCTGCGGTGGTTGCAGGGGCCTGCCATCTATCGCCTCGAGATCCAATGGGGTAACTCGAGCCTGCAGGGGAATGGAGTGCTGGGCAGCAAATGAGCTGTCCATAAACAACCCGCCGGCCCCAGAATCTACCAACGCCTGGGCCGTCACACCAAGCCCTCCGCCCAAGAGAGGACAACGGTGATCAGTGGTTTATCTCTGCATTACACCGGGGACGAGGAGACTCCACCCAAGATCTGTCCCCGACAGGATCTCAGGTGCGAGCGTTTCCCGGACGGACCGGACAGGACTGCCGAAAGTGCCCACCAAGGCCACAGTACAGGCAGCGACCCTCCCGATGCCGAGCGGCCCGCTCTCCCTCGGAAAGGCGAGCAAACCCCAGCTGCATGGGCTCACCACCAGACAGACAATCTATCCCCAGGAGGCGTGGGAGGAGAGGGAGGAATGGGTGGGACAGAAAAACAGGTGCCAGTCGATTGGAAGGCCTCCACAGGCGTTCCTTGAGTGAAGGCCTCTCCCTGAGCCTGGTATCAATCAGGATCAGGAAGGAAATTAGTGCTTCCAGCTCCACAGGCAGTTCCTTGGCTGCGATCTCGTCCTTCAATGCATCAGAAAGACCCTGAGAAAACGCAGCCACCAGAGCCTCATTGTTCCAACCCACCTCTGCCGCCAGGGTACGAAACTCTATGGCGTACTCGGCAACGGTCCGTAAACCCTGATGCATAGACATGAGCAGCTTGGCAGCCAAGGCGGAGCGAGCCGGTACGTCGAATACCCTGTGGAAAGCATTGACAAAACCGGAAAACTTGTGAATCACCGGGTCATTCCTCTCCCATAAGGGATTTGCCCAGGCCAAGGCCTTGTCTGAGAGTAGCGATATTAGGAAACCCACCTTTGACCTCTCAGTCGGAAAAGCGTGGGGTATTAATTCGAAGTAAATCCCCACCTGGTTGTGGAACCCTCGGCTCACCCCCAAAGCGCTGTGGAAGAGGGGCTGAACCAGTCATACCTCTGGGCGCCGCGGGTGCCGCAGCAGCCACAGCAGTAGGTGCAACAAGCGGAACAGCAGTGGGAGCGACCACCGGAGTGACAACCGGCCTAATAGCACCAGGAGTAAGGTGCGCGGTGCGTGCAAGCAGAGTTTGCAACGCCTGAGCAAACTGATCCAACAGGAGATCCTGTTGATCCAGTCTGGCGACCAACATTGGAAGCGAAGGCGTACCTGCACCGTCAGGATTCATGGCACTTGTGTAATGTCAAGGCAGGGCAGGTCTGTGGAACGGACAGGTAGGCCTAGTGGCAGGGTAACGCACTGGCTGACGACAACCACCACCAACAGACCGAAGTCCCTCAGGGTGCGGAGTCTAAGTCTCAGGCTGCCCTTCACCAGGGCCCGATGGTGGGGATGGACTTGACGCAGCCAGGAACCAGGTCGCGGCCCCCTGAGACACCCCGGCTGCAGTAATGGCCGCCGCCAATGGCGTGTAGCTGGTAAGAATGACAATAGCGTAGTCAGGCAGGCCGGGTCGACAACAACGGGACAAAACGGTACAGAACAGTAGACAGAGAATCACAGGTCACGGGCCAGGTTCAGCAACGGAAGGTCAGATCGAAGGAAAACACAGAGAATGGTCTAGTCACAAGCCGAGTCAGATACCAGAAGAGTCACGAGAGTATACACAGAGCTGTAGCAAGACAAAGACAAGTGCAAAGAGCATGTGCGGATCACAGGCTTATATGTACTCAGCCACACCCCTCGGGGGGATGGACCTCAGAGACCTGAAGGCATAAAAGATTCCCACCATGCTCAGCAGAAATCCAAGATGGATGCCAGCACATGGAGTAACATAACCTCTGGGAAAAGGTAGGACCTTGACACAGGACCGTTCTATTTTAGCAACATCAATCCTGTTTTTTGTTTTTTTTTTCACCAAGATATTGAAATGTACCTACTTGTTGTTGCTGTCCAAATAAATGTGGAATGTGTATTTGATCAATAAACATTTGGACTATGTATTTTTTGGGGCGATTATTTCATGTTCTAGTTGAATATAGCCCAGTGGCTAAATGGTTAGTACTTCCACCTGGCAGTACTAGGGTCGTTGGTTCGAATCCCAACCATGGCACCTCCTGCCTGGAGTTTGCATTTTCTCCCTGTGCGTTTCCTCCGGGTACTCCGGCTTCCTCCCACACTCTAAAGACATGCTGGTAGGTTAACTGGATCCTGTCAAAATTGGCCCTAGTACATATATGAATGTAAGTTAGGGACCTTAGTACGCCCCTTGAGGGTTAGGGACTGATGTGGATTTACCACATATATGTAAAGCGCTGCGTAAATTGACAGCGCTATATCCAAATATGTCCAAACTAACAAACCAAAAGCCCCCTATTGCACCACAAGACCATGTTATGTACCAATGAATAGGTAGTGTTCAATGTGCAGCTAGCTATTCTTTTTCTACAATCCTCTTAACAGTAATAAATTGGGCCCCCCCCAATTTATATTAACTTTGGGCCTTTACAGGCAAATATATATTCGCCAATGTCATATACACAGTATAGCTGCAAGCATACATTCACCAATGGCAAATCTACAATAGAACTGCAAACATATATTTGCAAATGTTATATACACAATGGAGCCGCATGTAAAAATGCTATGATGCACAAATAAACACCAAGACGGCTGTTGGAGGAGGCGCTAGAGCAGCTGTCATACTGGAAATACGCCATGACGTCTGCAGAAGGACGTTTGCACACACCCAGAAGTGGTGATGGGGAGTGTTAGTGGATGGGAGTGTAGTTAGGAGAGTTTAGTGGTAATTTGCAAGTCTATTTTTGAGCTTTGTGAATTGTTCTTTTGTGGAATTCCAGACCACATCTGGACATAGCGAGATCGCTGTTCTCCACCAAGGAGCTGATCCTCATTTGCCGGGGAAACAGTCCTAATAATTGTTGTATTTTCAGTTGAAAACATGTCCAATTCCTAGATCCGTTGAGGCACGTAGCAGAGGTTCAAGGTTCTTCCTAACTATACAGGTGGCACAGACAAGCATACACCCAGGGCCACTGTTAGATATCACGGGCCCCATACAGCATACCTGACAGTCCCCCACCTCCAGAGAAAATTTCCAAATTATATTTATGGTAAAAATACCCTAAAAACATTAATGCACATAATCCCAACCATATTCCTGTGAAATCTAAATGATAAAACTGTACTGAGTTCATAAATAAAGCTTGTGTGTAATTGAGGTCTTGGGGCTCATTCACATGGGTGCAGTGGCCTGTAGAGTGGGAATCAGTGGTTTGTTTTTGTGGCTATCGCAGTTTGCAGGCAACCTATGTTACACTATGGAAATGCTGCAGATCCTAATTTTGACAAGCATATAGGTGCAGGTGTACAGCCCTGAACACAGACAGTGAGCATTCAGGGCCACTACCCAACGCCTTCACACCTGTCAGATTAAAACCCGTGTTCATACAGCTGCTGTGTCCCCATAGTGTAACAGGTGGCTCCAGCCACATGAACAACCCACTCATTCATGCTGTACAGGCCAGAGAACCTGTGTGAATGGGGCATTTTTTACTTTTTTTTTCCTCAGCTCATTAACTTCAATAGGCTGCCTGACGTGTGGGAACATGCAAAAATACTGCAGGCATATTATTTTAAAAGTGTGTTGCACCTAACCGCACAGTAGTGTGGTGCCATGCGTTTTGGTGGCTGTGAATGGGTCTGTTTTTAATAGACGTGTGTCGGTGCAATTACGTTTTCATCATGGTACCTGCGCACATCTGCAAAGGGCATTGCATTTCTTTGCTGTGCTGGAAAATGTGTGTTCTTGCATGCGTTTCTGCACCACCAATGGTGTGAACAAGTCCTAAGGGCCAGTTTACACTATAGAAACAGTGTAGATGTGTTCCTGATGCGTTTTTGCATGCCCTTTTGGCATGCATGTTTAGTGTGTTCCAGTACATTTTGGATGCATTTGGACACGTTGCATTGCATTTTTGTATCCCTTCCAGTTAGTTTTTTGTGCAGAAACAATGCAACGTGGTCAACTTTGTTTACAGCACCTGCAATGCACTGAAAATGCAAGTGCTGATGTGAATTATGACATTGACAACCATATAACCTTCTTTGTGATGCCGAAAAAGCAACTGAAAACACATGTAGTGTGAACTGGCCCTAAAGATTATTAGAAGTAAGGGAACGGGACTGACCAGGAATTGTGAATTCAATCAGACTAGTGGTGAGATACAATCAATCGTATATAATTATGTGAGATCTGAGCTGTAGATGATAGAAAATGAGACATTCACTTGATCAGTAAATAGTTAAGAGTGGAGCGGTGATCCATAGATTTGCATATGGGACAGGTGATGATGGGGTGGGGGAGAGGGTCAAGTTGTATAAGGAGACAGGTTTAAAAGAAGATAAAAAAGTTACAATGAAATATACACAGCATGAAACTTGCACATTTCCAACTTGTCAGAAGAACAGGACGCAGGTAAGAGTCACCCCCTTTCCACTTTCTAGTCATTAGGCAAAATCTTAATTGATTGATCATATTCCTGTCACTGACAACCTAGAAAATGTATCTCCATTTTTTTAACATTCAGAAACGTCAAGGAGCTTATAATCTAAGGGCAGAAACTCAGCCATGTACTAGGCCCAATTAACCTAACAGCATGTCCTTGGAGTGTTGGCAGAAACACATCCATACAGGGAAAGCATGCAAACTGGGATGCAGCCATGACCGGGAGTTAGAACCCATGACCCAAGTACTGTAAGTTCTGAGTTCTAACCACTAAGTCACTGTGGGAGACAGAGTTTAAGCTCCAATGTAGAATAGTTACATTGTTTATATAATTTGACCATTATATCATTTTTAGACTACTAAAATGGTATTACACAAGATAAATATAGGTATAGATATGAAGATCGCAGCTAGCACTCAGGGTATTGGCAACAGTCCCAGAATAGAAATACGTTAAAGTAATAGCACAGCGCTATAAATGCATGTTAATCATAAACGCATGTAAAATCTAAAAAGTGCAAATAAGTGCAATAATTTCAGGTACTTATATAGCGCTGTCAATTTACACAGTGCTTTACACATATATTGTACATTCACATCAGTCCCTAACCCTCAAGGGGCGTACAATCTAAGGTCCCTAACTCACATTCATACATACATATACTAGGGCCAATTTGGACAGGAATCAATCCACCTACCAGCATGTCTTTGGAGTGTGGGAGGAAACTGGAGTACTCGGAAGAAACCCAAGCAAGCACAGGGAGAACATGCAAACTCCATGCAGGAGGTGCCATGGTCAGGAATCAAACCCATGACCCATTTACTGCAAGGCAGACGTGCTAACCATTAAGCCACTGTGCCGCCCATTAATAATGATGTAAACTGGTAAATGGTGCTAAAAAAAGTTCATATAATCATTCCTGAATAATGGAATGTCCTTCGGGTTTACCTTTCACGAGTTCATGCACTACTGTCCGTCACGGGCAACCGCACGTGCCATTCATAGGCACTCTGAGTTGGTACTCTCACACGAAGGACATTCCATTATTCAGGAATGATTTGAACTTTTTTTTAAGCACCATTTACCATTTTACATCATTATTGCAATTATTTGCATTTTGGATTTTACATGCATTCATTATTGATCACATGCATTTATAGCACTGAACTATGACTTTAACATAGAATAGTTACATGATTAAAGAGAAGGAAGCTATATCATATTGGGAACTTAGAACTAGACATTCCAAATTATTTGAGATAAGTGTGAAAAATGTTTAACATTTGAAAATAGAATGATCATTTTGGAGGAGAAACAGCAAAAAAAAATAAAATATATAATAATAATAATATATACACACACACACACAACTTGTTGTTATTTTACATTCTAAGTATTCTCATATGCAAACAGAAAAACGCCAACAGGACGAAGCCCGCGCTTGTGAGCCACCTAGCAAACATATCCGGGATTGCACCTAAAAATGTGCCAGAAGCGATTACACATTTACTAACAAGAAAGTAGACGCTTTTCAATGAGATTGCTAGACGCCTCTCATAAGACTGACAGGTCTTAATTGATTTAATTGAGTCTACCTGAATGGTCAGAGTCTGCAGGTAGACTCAATTCTTAGTAAATCAGGGCCATTGAGTCAACATGAAGAGGATATAGAATCAGTTTTGGAGATATTTTATGGTGGGTTGTTCATGTCTTTTCAAATTATTATACGCTGTTGGACACAGTACGTGTGTTTATAACTTACATTTACTGCACTTTCGTGGTGTGGCAGTAGTGTTTTGGACCTTCTTCCCCCTCCTTTCTTTGGGGGGGGGAGGTGAGAGAAATGTGACGGGAATCACTTTGGGTGGGGGGCCCATAGAACCCAGCTCACTTTAGAGAGGTGGGGAGACCCCTGTCTTAGCTCCCCATATCCCTATTATGTGTAAGTCACCCCTGTGCCTGTAGGGGTACAGGGTGATCTGTCCTAATATTGGGGTGGGCGGATTGGGATGTATGTGTTTATGTGTATTAGCTTACGGGGGGGGGGGGGACGACTGATGGGACTGTCTGCTGGTGTGAAGTTTGAATACCTGTGTGTCTCTTGTTGCTAAGTGTAGATTTCCTCGCCCTGTGTCATTATGCAGGGAGGGGGCGGGATTGTCCCCAGAGTCTATAAAAAGCCAGTTAGAGTTTGAAATAAAGAGTTCCATGTTCAGACAGATTGGTGTCATCTAGTCTTGTTTGGTTGGCTGTAGTCGGAGTTCAGACGGGGAAGCGGTAGTCTAACAGAAGTACCCGAGCGCAGTCTGGGGTCTGTTCCGTTACAGGGTGTCTCTCACGAATTTCCATCAAATACAATTTTGAGTTGGTGTGTGCTGACTTAGCGGTCTATACAGCTTATGGTGGGTCCCCTGTTTTACAAACTAACATGACATCTTGGTGCGATATACAGCATGTTTCATTACTCATATTGTCAGCTATTGCAGTGACCTGGGATGCCCTTGTGATTCGAGGCCTTTGAGGGGGGGGGGGGGGGGGGGTTCTGCTGTCCCAGTTCGTTCGGCCCCTAGTTTGATGAGGCAACATTTCTAAAGCATTTATGTCTTTTAACCAATTATTTATTTTGCATTTTCATATACTGCAAGTATATCTACAGATTACAAGGTATTATATGTTGTTTTGGATATGAGACATGTTCCAAACAAAATAGGTTTAATCTTGTAGATGTCACCCATATGCAGAGTTCTTCTCTGTTCCCTGAGGAAGGAGTGGAACCACTCTGAAACACATTGGAACAATTAGATTAGTATCTCTGCAGCTTTATTACCTTTATGAAGATACCAACTTCTATGACCAAACACTTATATTGGGTATCCTTATGTCATCTAATTTTCTGATTGTGATGCTTTATTATGACTCTGTATGATGTATTGTATGTCTTTGTGTTATCACCTTTTTTGACAATAAAATTTATACCTAAATACTTCCAGTACTTTTTAAGCCCTTAAAGTCCCAGTGTTATGGGGTCTCTCCTTTTTCCAATTGTTGTCTTGGGGTTGTTTGCTAATAAATCAGGAATTTGTCCCTTCTTTCCTCAGTGTATCAAACTGTTGATTTGGCAACACCTAATGTTGCTATTTTTCTGATGGATTTATTTCGTTTTTGAAGCCTTACAATGGCCTGTTTCACTTGCATGGTCAGCTCCTTTGAACGCATGATGTAGGTTCACAGCAATAGATTCCAAATACCACTCCAGACCTTTTAACTGCTTAATTGACGAAGAAATAATGGAGTAGCCCACACCTGGCCATGAAACAGCTTTTGATTCAACTTCAATTTGCCAAACGTCAGCCACCAAACCTTAAAGACGGAGAGCATCTGCCAAGGGGAGTGGGCCAAAATCCCTCCAGAGATGTGTGCAAACCTGGTGGTCAACTTCAGGAAACGTCTGACCTCTGATTGCCAACAAGGGATTTGCCACCACGTACTAAGTCATGTTTTGTGTAGGGGATCAAATACTTATTTCCCTCATGAACATGCAAATCAGTGCATAATTTGTTAGACATGTATTTCTGTAGAATTTTTTGTTGCTATTCTGTCTTTGTTACAATACACCTACCATTCGATTTTTAGACTGATCATTTCTTTATGAGTGGGCAAACATTCAAAAATCAGCAGGGGATCAAATACATACATATATATACGGTATAGATCTATACAGTGAGGAACAGAAGTATTTGAACACCCTGCGATTTTGCAAGTTCTCCCACTTACAAATCATGGAGGGGTCTAAAATTCACATTGTAGGTGCATTCCCACTCCGAGAGACAGAATTTAAAAAAAAAAAAAAAAAAAATCAGGAAATCACATTGTATGATTTTTAAAGAATTTGTCTTGCACTGCTGAACATAAGTATTTGAACTCCTAAGAAACAGCAAGAATTCTGGCTCTCAAAGACCTGTTACTGTGCCTTTAAAAAGTCCACCTCTACTCCACTCATTTATCTAACTTAGTAGCACCTGTCTGAGCTCTTTAAAGACACCTGTCCACCCCACAGTTAGACGCCAACTACTACCATGGGCAAGACCACAGAGCTGTCAAAAGACACCAGAGACAAAATTGTGGACCTCCATGTTAGATTTCCAGAGTTATGAGAAAACTATTAGTATTTCTAGGTTCTTGTAGATGGTTGTGGGAAGAAATCCTTATGGAAGCCAGTTAAGACTAAACAGTGTGACTTTATTTGATCACACACCAAAAAATACAAAGTCAATAAAAAACAGTAAATTCAGATATATGTAGCTTAATATGAAATAAAAATAAAGAATATAATTTGCTTGTTCCTTGGATATTAGAAGAAAATGTAGTTCCTTTGAATAGCTTAGATAGAAGTTTTGGCCTAGCTTAAAAATTGTCTATGTGCTGTTCTTTGTCCTTTGTTCAAGCATACCATGTGCTGTTCTTTTGTGTAAGTGTCTGAAGTGTAGGTATGTCTGAATAAAGTGAAATGTAAAGAAGATAGGAGCAAACTGACTCTCGTTCCTTGAAAAGCTACATACTTAAAATGCATGAGAAATTAAGTCCTCCCATTAACCTTTGTTTCAAATTCACGGGCTCCTTAAACACTCCCCTAGTCACTCCCAGCCTAACTAAAACATGTGTTACTTATTCAAACCACCAAGTCATTATCATGATTGACATGCATACTATGAAAGAGGTCTCTGAAGTTCTTATATTACATACAGCTGTCTGAATACGTGATTTATGAATACAATTTAAACTCTCAGACTCATTATAAGAATTCAAAATAAGGTATACATTACATAGACTAGGCTTAAAGAAAAAAACATGAATTTAAACCTCTACTGATTACCTAACTCAGACACAAATAATTCACATCTGTGACTACTCAATTTCAAAACCTCGCATTCACATCCAATTAAGAGGGTATTCTCTGCCAGGCATATATCAGAACTTACTAAAGACCGAATTAAAGTTTAGATATGAAAAATTAATTACACTCCACAAGGCTGGAAAGGGCTACGGGGCAATTGCCAAGCAGCTTGGTGAAAATAGATCAACTGTTGGAGCAATTGTTAGAAAATGGAAGAGGCTAAAGACAACTGTCAGCCTCCCTCGGACTGGGGCTCCGTGCAAGATCTCACCTCGTGGGGTATCACTGATAAGAAAGGTGAGGAATCAGCCCAGAATTACAAGGGAGGAGCTGGTCAATGACATGAAGACAGCTGGGACCACAGTTTCAAAGGTCACTGTCGGTTGAACACTACGCCGTCATGGTTTCAAATCATGCATTGCACAGAAAGTTCCCCTGCTCAAGTCATTACATGTCCAGGCCCGTCTGAAGTTTGCCAATAACCATCTGGATGATCCAGAGGAGGCATGGGAGAAAGTCATGTGGTCAGATGAGACCAAAGTAGAACTTTTTACTCTAAAATTCACTCGTCGTGTTTGGAGGAAAAAGGATTGGTTGCATCCCAAGAACACCATCCCTACTGTGAAGCATGGGGGTGATAACATCATGCTTTAGGGGTGCTTTTCTGCGAAGGGGACAGGACAACTGCACTGTATTAAGGCGAAGATGAATGGGGCCATTTATTGTGAGATTTTGAGCAACAACCTCCTTCCCTCAATCAGAGCATTGAAGATGGGTCGTGGCTGGGTCTTCCAACATGACAACGACCCGAAGCACACAGCCAGGATAACCAAGGAGTGGCTCCGTAAGAAGCATATCAAGGTTCTGGAGTGGCCTAGCCAGTCTCCAGACCTAAATCCAATAAAACATCTTTGGAGGGAGCTGAAACTCCGTTTTGCTCAGCGACAGCCCCAAAACCTGACAGATCAAGAGGAGTGATGTGTGGAGGAGTGGGCCAAAATCCCTGTTATAGTGTGTGCAAACCTGGTCAAGAACTACAGGAAACGTTTGACCTCTGTAATTGCAAACAAAGGCTTCTGTACCAAATATTAACACGGATTTTCTCAGGTGTTCAAATACTTATGTTCAGCAGTGCAAGACAAATAAATTCTTTAAAAATCATACAATGTGATTTCCTGAAATTATTTTTTTTTTTTTTTTTTTAATTCTGTCTCTCAGAGTGGGAATGCACCTACAATGTGAATTTCAGACCCCTCCATGATTTCTAAGTGGGAGAACTTAGAAAATCACAGGGTGTTCAAATACTTCTGTTCCTCACTGTATCTATAATCTACATAATCTACACACACACACACACACACACACACACACACACACACACACACACACACACACACACACACACACACACACTTGAAATCACCTTAGTGCGACAACATCTATAAGTTGTTCCTTATAATTATGAGTAGGATCCTTTAACACTATATTCGGCGTCATCTAATAACATCTGCTGTAACTGGAGTGTGTAAAACTCCTTATCCATTACAACACCTCCTCCTTTGTCTGCTGATCACACTATGATGTCATTTCTTTTTTCTAAGCTTTTAATACCTTCTGAAATATAAGTATTTCAAAAGGTATTAAAAGCTTGGTTATTGCACTAAGGTGATTTCTAATAAAGATCTGGTGCCTAGTAGTTTAAGAATTCCGGTTACACATTACCAAAAGTACATAAAAGTTCATTACATTCCCCAGGCCGTCCTATAGTGAACAGCATAGGTTTAGTCACTGCAAGACTGGGGGAATACCTGTACAAGGTCTTGCAGAAGAGCGTTCTAGGTACCAAAGCATACTTGAGGGATACGAAATATCTATTAGAACATCTGGAATTCTTAGAATTAAATGAGAAGAATACATTGTTTGTGACCCCAGAGGTAAACTCTTTGTATACTGTCATCAGTCATGAAGATGCCCTATTGGCCCTTAAAGAGATGACCTTCCCCATATTAATAAAGTATTTTTGGCAAAGTGTGATGGGCCCATAGAACACAGCCCCCTTTGGAGAGGTGGGGAGACCCCTGTCTCAGCTCCCCATATCCCTCATGTGTAAGTCACCCTGTGCCTGATAGGGGTACAGGGTGAAATGTCCTGCTATTGAGTAGACATGTATAGGTGGGGTGTGGGGGTTGTTCATTGTTTAATGCCATGTGGTTGTCTCATTGTTCTATTGTTTACCGCCATCCACGACCTCTTTGTTTCCCGCTCCCTCAACCTCCTAGCGATGACAGAAACCTGGATCCAGGCCACTGACTCTACCTCCCCTGCTGCACTCTCCTACGGAGGTCTCACCTGGACCCACTCACCCAGACCCAACGGACGTAAAGGTGGTGGGGTTGGTCTGCTCCTGTCACCGCAGAGCACCTTCCGAGTCCTCCCAAACCCCCCCTCTCTATCCTTCTCCTCCTTCGAGGCCCACTGCATCCGACTATTCTCCCCAACCCCCCTGAAGATTGCTGTGATATACCGGTCTCCTGGATCCATATCCCGCTTCCTGGATGAATTTTCCTCCTGGCTACCCTTCTTCCTCTCCTCTGAGCTACCCACCATCATCCTTGGGGATTTCAACATCCCTGTCAACCACGACAACCCGGCCACATCCCATCTCCTCCACTTAACCTCCTCCTTTGCACTTGCACAGTGCATACAATCCACCACCCACTCCGACGGTAATATCCTTGATCTCGTCTTCTCCAACCGCTGCGCTCCCCACAACCTCACTAACACCCCCTTCCCTCTCTCTGACCACAACCTGATTACCTTCTCTATCTCCTCGTCCTCCAACGCCTACCCCTCCAAATGTCACACTACTACCAGCCGTAACCTCCGCAACCTTAACCCTGCAGCTGATCAACTCCACGACAGCATCCTCCCCTGTCCTGCCCCGACTTGGCTATGACTGCCTATAACAACGCACTGTCAACAGCCCTTGACTCACTAGCGCCTTTAACCACACGCAACATCAGACCCCGACCGCTCCAGCCCTGGCAGACTGATCACACCAAAACCCTCAAACGACACAGCCGTGCCCTGGAGCGACTATGGCGCAAAACCAAATCCCAACAAGCCTTCACCCGCTACAAATCTGCCTTCCACACCTACACCTCCTCCCTCCAAGCAGCCAAACAAGCCTACTTCCTGACCCTCATTAAGGCCCTCTCCTCCAATCCTCGCCGACTCTTCTCCACCTTCAACTCTCTACTCTCTCCACCCCCACCTCCACCCAGCACCTCACTCACCGCCCTTGAGATTGCCAATCACTTCAAAAACAAGAGATTGACACAATTCGCAAGGACATCTCCGTAACTCACACGCCCTCTCAACCCGTCCCCTCTCACACAGCTACCCTCTCATCCCCCCTCTCCCTCGACATAACCCGCAGGGACTTAGTCACTGCTCAAACTCCCTCCAACCCCGTTCTCCCTCACTCAGCTACCCCCTCATCACCCCTCTCCCACGGCCCCACCACTGCTCTGCCCTCCACTTCCACCCCACCCTACATTCCTCATACTGAAGCACCCTCAACACTCTGCACCTTTGACCTTACTACCATCGAGGAAGTCTCCAAGGTCCTCTCTGATGCCCGCCTCCACCTGCCCCCTCGACCCTATCCCCTCAACTCCTACAACCTCCTTCCCCCTCCATCCTACGCTCCCTCACCCACATCTTTAATCTCTCCCTCTCCTCCGGCACTTTCCCCTCCCCTCTGAAGCATGCACACATCACCCCCACACTTAAAAAGCCCTCTCTGGACCCCAATGACCCGAACAACCTCAGACCCATCTCCCTGCTCCCATTCACATCCAAACTCCTCGAGCGCCTAGTCTACACCCGCCTAAGCTCTCACCCCAACGACAACAACCTCCTCGATTCCCTACAGTCTGGCTTCCGTCCCCTACTCTCCACCGAAACTGCCTTACTCAAACTCTCAAACGACCTGCTAACCGCCAAAGCTAATGGCCACTATTCAGTGCTCCTACTCCTTGACCTCTCCGCGGCCTTCGACACAGTCGACCACCCCCTCCTCCTCAAAAAACTACACTCCCTCGGCCTCAGAGACTCTGCTCTCTCCTGGCTCAACGCTCTTTCAGCGTTACCTATAATGCTACCACTTCCCCCTCACTCCCCCTCTCTGTTGGGGTCCCTCAAGGCTCAGTCCTCGGGCCCCTTCATCTACACCTTTACCCTTGGCCAACTCATACACTCTCACGGCTTCAACTACCACCTATATGCCGACGACACACAATTCTCTCAACCCCCCACCTCACCCCCTCAGTCTCCGCCCGAATCACACACCTACTGAGCGACATATCAGACTGGATGTCGCTCCACTTCCTTAAACTGAACCTCTCCAAAACCGAGTTTTTTGTCTTCCCCCCAGCCCGGACACAACCCCCCCCATTGACTTCATCATGTCCAACACCACCACCATCAAACCCGCCCCGCAGGCCAGAGTACTTTGTGTCATTCTGGACTCCAACCTATCCTTCCAGCCCCAAGTCCAACCTTTAAAAAACTCATGCAGACTCCACCTCCGCAACATCGCCAAAATAAGCACGTTTCTAACCCCAGAAACCACTAAAGCTCATCCACTCCCTCATCATATCACGACTCGATAACTGCAACTCCCTTCTTATTGGCCTGCCTTGCCGCTGGCTATCCCGGCTTCAGTCGATCTTGAATACGGCTGCCAGACTCATTCACCTTTCCAACCGCTCCATTTCAGCCACCCCCCTCTGCCAATCCCTCCACTGGCTTCCAGTTGCGCAACGGATCACATTCAAAATCCTAACACTGATGTACAAAGCTGTCCACCATACTGCCCCGAACTACATCACTGACCTAATATCCAAGTACCACCCAGCACGCACACTCCGCTCCTCACAAGACCTCCTTCTCGCTAGTTCCCTGGTCTGCTCCTCCCATGCCCGCCTCCAGGGTGTCACCCATCCTCTGGAACTCCCTGCCCCAACCCATCAGATTATCACCTATTCTCCTCTCCTTTAGGCGCACCCTGAAAACCCACCTCTTCAGGGAAGCCTACCCCACCACCTGCTAACTTGCCGACCTCCACCACTCTTCCTACCACTCCGTCCCCCACAGCTTTCTCCTCAAGTGCCACCATCCCCTCCCTCCTAGATTGTAAGCTCGATCCCCTCAGGTTTTGCATTGTATGGGTATTGTTCTGTCACATGTTCTGTCCCCCTTTGTAATGTACAGCGCTGAGCGAACTATTGGCGCTTTATAAATACTGTATAATTATAATAGTGTGTCTGGTTTGGGAGCAAACTATTATGGGATGGGTTTATGTGTATTGGCTTGGTAGGGGGGGTGTTCACAGCAGCCCTCCTGATGGAAGTGTCTGCTGTTTGTCTCTTGTTACTAAATGTATTGCCTCGCCCCTGTGTATATCTTATATGTGTTAAAATAAAGCAGTCCATTTCCTGTTTTAATACAAGTCTGGTGCTGTTTCGTCTTGTATGGCCAGCGGTGGTGTCCGTGGATCTGTGTTCGGACAGGGAAGTGGGAGTCTAATGGAAATACCCTAGTGCGGTCGGGGTCCGGTTCCGTTACATTGGTGGCAAGCGGTGGGATTGTGCTTCCAATCTGTGAACATGTCCAAACCACCATCGGGATTCAAGATGAGGAAAAGAGACGTCAGTCACCCCAGTGGAGATATGGACCTGGCATCAGAGTTCCCAAGGCTGCTGCAGATCGTTCTTGCAGCACACCCCAGGACTGTGTCTGCTGATCAATACCTGGAGCTCAGGCAGCAGATTTGGGTGCTGCTGTGGAGTAGAGCCCTCCACGTTGCTGGTATGTACAAAGGCAAGTGCTATCCAACACCAGGGGAACAGGCCAGCGGATGTTACGGATGCCATTCCTGGGAGAGAGACCCCAGGAGCAATGGGTGACTGAGTTGGACAGGCTGGTCCAGCAGGAGATAGAGCTGGACAACAGATATCGGGCTCTGCAATGGTATGCAGAGCAGAAATATTTAGGGGTAACAACAGAATGCTCTCCAGTGGGATATGACTTTGGTGGCCCTGGATTGCTGTCGGAGAGCCTTACAGATCTTTTAGTGTTTGGCGATGGAGAACCTACCCTTGAGGACCTGCGAGAAGACAGAGGCTATGTTCGGTCCCACAGGGGTCTCAGAGCTTGAACCAGACCTGGAATACCTGCTGAAGAAAGAACAGCATCTGGAAAGGGCATACAGGCAACTGCTGAAACATGTTAAGCAGCATGCCCAAGAATCGGCAGTGGAAATTCCAGAGATTGCCATCCCCAAACCTGAAGTGCTGACAAAAGGGCAGAGCTCTGCTAGCCTCTGCCCAGCACTGGTAACATCTTCTGAGTTCCACGGACAGGAAATGGTGAACCCCTATCCCCAGACACCAGTTCCAGAGACTGGGGATTTGATTGACTTTTCTGCTGAGGAGGAACCAGCCAGCAAGCCTACAGCAGAAGAGCTGGCAACCGGGCCAAACATTGCTGAACTCTACCCAGTACCAACAGCTTCAGTCTCCCTGAGAGAAAAGGTAGACGGCCTTTCTTCTACACCACTGACAGGGACATGGGATTTCCTGCCAGCAGCATCTTTGGGAGGTAGAAGAAACCTCTCCAGCTGAAGCGCTGACAACCGGACAGAGGGTCCAGGACCTCTGCCCCACACCTGCGGTCATTTCACAGGCCCAGGGGGAGAAGGGAGAGGAGATTGTCAGCCAGAGGGGAGGAAACAGTCTTCCCTCCCAAGCCAGGATCTGTGCACCTGGGGGACAGTGACAGAGGAATGCCATCCCAGCAGCAGATCCACAGTCTGGGAGAGGAGGAAGACAGCCCCCCTGCCCTACGGTTAGCCGGAGCAGATGTGGGGTCCCCAGCAGAAGTGCTGGCACCATGGCAGAGCGCCGCTGGCCTCTTCCTAGCAACTACAGTCACCACCTGGATACCCCAGGGATGTTGGGCAGTCGGCCCAGATCCCCAACAGCATGATGGAGTCGGCCCAGCCACCCTGTCTTCTCTCCAGCTGCTGAGAGGACTTCAGGGAGAAGGACCAGCCCATACTTCTCCCCAGCGGCAGGTATGTTCTACGAGAGAGGCAGAGGTTGGCTGGGTGAGTAATGCTTTGTGTGGGACAATTTGTTTGGGATACTGTGTGGGTGCTGTCATTGGGGGACTGGAAGTACAGACTAACTTCGAAGTCCATCCGTCTGGGATTTACTCCTGCGTTAGTCTCCTGCCGATAGGAGAGATATGTGACTGGAGTCACTTTGGGTGGGGGGCCATGGAACACAGCCCCCTTTGGAGAGGTGGGGAGACCCCTGTCTCAGCTCCCCATATCCCTCTTATGTGTACATCACCCTGTGCCTGTTAGGGGTACAGGGTGAAATGTCTACTCCATAGCAGGACATGTATAGGTGGGGTGTGGGGGTTCATTGTTTAATGCCATGTGGTTGTCCCATTGTGTGTCTGGCTGGGGAGCAAACTATTATGGGATGTATGTGTTTGTGTATTGGCTTGGTGGCGGGGAGGGGGGGGGGTGTTCCCAGCAGCCCTCCTGATGGGAGTGTCTGCTGTGTGCCTCATTACTAAATGTATTGCCCCACCCTGTGTATATATCTTGTATCTGTGTTAAAATAAAGCAGTCTATTTCCTGTTTTAACCACAAGTCTGGTGCTGTTTCATCTTGTATGGCCAGCGGTGGTGTCCGTGGATCTGTGTTCGGGCAGGGAAGCGGGAGTCTAACGGAAATACCCTAGTGCGGTCGGGGTCTGGTTCCATTAAACAAAGCCTTAGAATTTTGCCTCTCAGTTATTTTTGGTGTGACAACACTTTACCAACACAGTGGTGTAGCCATGGGAGAAAAATTTGCTCCCACTTTGACCAACATTTTCATGGCTGAATGGGAGGATAGAGTAATCTTCCATCATTATCCACAAGAGTTGTTTTACAAAAGATATAGATGATCTTATCATTTGGGAAGGATCTGAGTCTTCTTTACATACTTTCATGACCAAGCTGAATGACAATAATAAATCTATTAAATTGGATTACCAACTGAGTAATGATACTATCAATTTTCTTGATGTCACAATACAACAAGTTAATAGGGTTACCACTAAGGTATATTTCAAGCCAACAGACAGGAATTGTTACTTATCAAATCAGGAGTGACCACCATCCGGCGTGGCTTATAAATATACCTAGGAGGGCAATTTATGAGAGTCAGGAGAAATTGCACTTTAGAGGAGGATTACATCATGCAATCAAAGGTCATCAAAAACCGATTTCCACAAAAAAGGGTACGCTGAGGAATTTTTGGAACATAATATACAGTAAGTGTTGAATATCCCCAGATCTTCTAAGTAATAAAATAAAGGAGAATGATAAACACACACCAATGAAATTTTCTAGCCAGTTTTCAATTCTCAATATAAAGAAATAGAAAAAAAATAGAATATATGTTTCAGAAAACCTGGCATGTACTTTTGATGGGCAAAGTGTTAGGTCCAGTCATACCGGCATAGCCCAGATTCATCTATAGGAGAGCACCTAATGTGGGGGAAAGGATAGTTAAAAAGGTTTTGGATGCTCCAAAAACTGTTTCTATGTTTCCCTCCAAAAGGGGATTTAATGCTTGTAAAAAGTGCAAAGTATGTCGAACAGCTGTTGGAAAGGAAACTAAACGTCAGTCTCTCACTACAGTTAAACGAGTTTAAAATACTGGAATTAATCACGTGACACCACTTATGTGGTGTATGCTATTACATTACCCTTGTAATCTCATTTACATAGGTCGAACTAAGAGACCTCTTAAGGTGAGAACTGCGGAAAATATAAAAAAAAAATTAAAAAAAATAAAAATGTCTCAGATCATTTTGCAAAGTTTCATCATAGGAATCCCAAGGTATTCCGATTTTGGGGAGTAGATTGGGTTTCTCCAAATTGGAGGGGATCCAACAGAATTAGGGATTTGTCTCAGAGGGAGACTAAATGGATTCACTTACTCCAGTCAATAGTACTGAGAGTGCTTAATGTAGAAGTAGATATTATCTGCTTTATCAGTGATGTTTAGGAATATTTTAGGTTAATTATTTTAATTTAATATATATTTATTTTCAGAAATTCGATTTTTTTTTTTTTTTTTTTTTTTTTTTTTTTTTTTAGGCATCATGTATAGAGTTGCTATGGTGATCCATTTGTTTATATTTATGTTTATTTAGTTGTTACATACAATTTAAGAATACATTGTTTACGGGGGCGTGTCCAAGATGGCGACTGGAGCGGCCGCATAATCCGGAGCTCCGGCGCCTCAGAGTATAATCCGCTGCCATCCTAGCAGCAGCGGACTCCAGCGGGGCAGATTGCTGGTGTCCCCCGTGTCTGGGAGAGGGGTTCCTGGCAGTATTGCCTCCCTCCACGGTGGTGTATGCGGCCTGGTGCGGCTGCACGATCCGGGCTCCAGCGCCTCGGACCTGCATCCGCTGCCATCCGGGCGGCTGAGGATTGCCTGGATGACATCAGAGGCACCCTCAACATCCCTTGAGTCTGGGAGAGGGGCACCTTGCTATATTGCCGCTCTCCGTGGTATCTGAAGTCTGCGGCCTGGTGCGGCCTGCTCCATCCGCGTGGATATCCTCCCATCTGGGCCACAGTGAGTACAAGAAGTGAGGGGTCAGGCGGGTATTGGCCATCGGATCCCCCTCTGGCAATCCTAGGACTGGGGCCCCCGTTCATCGTCCGTGAAACCACCTCTCTGTGGCCACAGCCCCCATTGGGATTCGAAGCCTATCGAGGCCTATATATTGCCTTCGGTGGGGTGACAGGGCCCCCTGTGTCTGTCCTGGCGGACCCTAAGATAGTCATCGGGGGACTTTCGTTCCGCAGGGGCCCCTCATCCCTCTCCAACCCGGTGGTGAGAGTTGCAGCCAGCATCTGATTCCTGCACCTTATTAATGGAGTATACTACAACCTATGTCCACTCTAAATCTCCACGGTCCGCTAATTATTTTTGCAATATAACATTTTTGCGAATAAGCTTGATAGCCTCAATGTAACTATAACCCTAACCTGTTTCGGGCGTTATAGGTCTCCTGGGGTTATCTCCCTTGGCTATCCACTTTTCAGTTGATCACCCCCAGGAGACTTTCTGTATGCCGTCCACCAAGAAAAAAAAGGGGACAAGCTCAAAAGTCCCTTACGACATACCTACTTAAAACACATGAGATTTGCAGCATGTCTCAGGATAGCGCAGAACAAGCATCCCCATCCGATCCCATTCAGGATATCGTAGCTCACCCATCAGCTCTGGACAGTGATTGCGCACAGCAACTTAGAAAGGGGGACTTGGAATCTTGTTTGGAAACTATGTACACTAAGCTGGCCGCTAAATTCCAATCAGAACTCCACAAGAGCACAAATGTCCTCTCTCAGGAAATAGCCACATTGGGCTCCAGAACCGACCACTTAGAAACCAAACACGATGAACTCAGCCTGGCTTATGGTGAACTTTCCAGAGATCACGATCATTTACAAATGGCCTTTGCACAATTACAGGCACAGGTTGAGGACCTTGATAATCGCAACCGCAGGAATTAGCGAGTCAGGGGTATCCCGGAGTCAACGTCTGATCTTTTACAAACTATAACCAAGCTATTCAAGTCACTCCTTCCGGATCATGATCCTAGGTCCTTTGCTTGTGATCGTATTCATAGAGCCTTGCGCCCCAAACCACCTAAAGACAAACCGCCTAGAGACATTATTCTATGTATGAAAGATTTCCTGACCAAAGAAACATACTTAGAGCTGCTCGCAATACCCCAACGATCACCTTCAAAGGTTCGGTTTTACAAATCTTTCCAGATGTCTCTCCGGCTACGTTGGAGAAACGTAGAAAACTGAAAGAAATTATAACTGCCCTCTTCTCAGCTCGTATCCACTATAAATGGGGCTTTCCTTTCAAGTTGATAGTTCCACATAATGAGAGCACATATATAGCTACATCCCTTCCCGAGGGTAGAGAAATCTTAGCCAAATTGGGTCTAGCGGATGCTCCATCACCTCAACGTCCACCTTCCACCCCTCGAATCTCTCCCATCTGGCATACTCCATCTCCACGAAGGGATAGAAGGAGAGTCCGACAAGAACCGGGTTGACAAGACCATGTCCACTTGCATATTACCTACTGTTTTGATAGTTCTTTGTAGGACGCTGCAACCTGTTACAAGTTTATACATCATTATCTTTGATTTAATACTTAGCTGCTCGAACGTGTAAAAATTTAGCATAAGTCTTCAGACCCTCTATTTGCTGCCCATATGTTTATAGAAGTTTCAGACAAGTGCCCCGCCCTGCCACCTGGCGTGGTTGGAGATGTCGCCGCCTTGTTGAGGGGTGCCATCTCCGCTTCCCATAATTTAAGGTGGCGGGGGATGGGCCCGTCTGACCCTTTGATCTATTTTTCTATTTTTTCGGGGAGGGCATTTAGTCCACCTGATCCACAATTCACTATGACTGAGACAGGAATTGGTATACAAGGATTTTGCTCATTTGTATTTTTTACATCCTTAGGCTGTGAATTTTGGTGGTCACTACTGAGATATTTCTGAGTTTCCTGGGAAATATGTTTCTCAAAGATATCTGGATGCGTTAAAGTTTAACAAGGGTCTTTGGACCCTCTTAATATCGCCCACTAATTCATGGTATTAAAACTCTTGAACACGTTACCCCACCCTGCCACCTGACATGGCCGGACATGCTACCGCCCGATTGTTGGGTGGCGGCTCAGTTTCCCATGTTTTACGGAGACGGGGTTCGGGCCCATTTGGCCCTTTGATGTTTAAATGTTTTGTCTTTTCAGGTACGGCAAATTGCCCACCTGATCCATGTTTTATAGCTATTCTAACTGTAGGAGCTATTAAAGCTTCACCTTTACTGTTTTTTTGTCTTTTCTCTTTTCAAAGCTTTAGTACATGATATTGGTTTTGTGCCGGTTTGTGGATATCGTGACCCCCATACTGGGGTCTGGATGTCCCCTAGATCGGTACTAGTGCCTATAACTATATCTGATGTGGATTTACAGGTTCTTATGTCTAGCCAAACAATTCTAGAAGATGATTTTTCAATCTGTATTTTTATGCTGATAGTTATAATGTTTGTATACTATTATTATACAGTATTTATAAAGCGCCAATGGTTCGCTCAGCGCTGTACATTACAAAGGGGGACAGAACAATACCAATACAATGCAAAACATGAGGGGATCGAGGACCCTGCTCTTTCGAGCTTACAATCTAGGAGGGAGGGGATGGTGGAACAGGAAGAGATAGCTGTGGGGGATGGAGTGGTAGGAAGAGTGGAGGAGGTCGGCAAGTTAGCAGGGGGTGGGGTAGGCTTCCCTGAAGAGATGGGTTTTCAGGGTGCGCCTAAAGGAGAGGAGAGTAGGTGATAATCTGATGGGTTGGGGCAGGGAGTTCCAGAGGATGGGTGACACCCTGGAGAAGTCCTGGAGGCGGGCATGGGAGGAGGAGACCAGGGAACTAGAGAGAAGGAGGTCTTGTGAGGAGCGGAGTGTGCGTGCTGGGCGGTACTTGGATATTAGGTCAGTGATGTAGTACGGGGCAGTATGGCGGACAGCTTTGTACGTCAGTGTTAGGATTTTGAATTTGATCCGTTGCGCAAATCGGAAGCCAGTGGAGGGATTGGCAGAGGGGGGTGGCGGAAATGGAGCGGTTGGAAAGGTGAATGAGTCTGGCAGCCGTATTCAAGATCGACTGAAGCAGGGATAGCCAGCGGCGAGGCAGGCCAGTGAGGGAGTTGCAGTAGTCGATTCGTGATATGATGAGGGAGTGGATGAGCTGTTTAGTGGTTTCTGGGGTTAGGAACATGCGTATTTTGGCCATGTTGCGGAGGTGGAGTCTGCATGAGTTTGTTAAAGATTGGACTTGGGGCTGGAAGGATAGGTTGGAGTCCATAATGACACCAAGTACTCTGGCCTCCGGGGTGGGTTTGATGGTGGCGTTGTTGGATGTGACGGAGAAGTCAATGGAGGGTTGTGTCCGGGCACGGGGGAAGACAAGAAACTCGGTTTCAATGTAATTCAATGTATTTCACATAATGTCCAGGGTTTCAATTCACCAAACAAGCGCAAAACGGCTTTTCTTCAATATAAGCGACTAGGGGCTAAAATTATTCTATTAGAGGAAACACATTTTGCAGCCGCAAAACATCCGACATACTTTCATAAATCCTATAAGCAGGGGTATTATACTTTACATTCCTCTAAAAGTAGAGGAGTAGCCATTTTTCTACATAATTCATTCCCCTTTGAGGTTCAACATGTGTATCGTGATCCGGACAGCAGGTTTATCATTCTTAAAAGGCATCCTCTCAGGTCGTGAACTAACGATTGCTAATATCTATGCACCGAATTCGGCACAAGCTTCCTTTTTTTCTAAATTCTTTGGTGTTCTGGATAGGTTTTTGTCCCCCCATCTATTGGTGGGCAGTGATTTTAACCTAGTAGCAAACCCTCTTTTGGAACCGGAGCTCCTCCTCGCAATCTCCCAGGCTTTTCCAAAATCTCTTACTAAAAAGCTAGATGCCCTCCAGTTGGTGGACACCTGGAGGGCACATAATGCGGGAGCCAGGGATTATTCATTTTATTCTCACCCACATGACTCTTATGCTAGATTAGACTATATCTATTGTACCCCTATTTTACTAGCTAATTCTAGGAAAGCTTGTATTCACTTGAGCCCCTGGTTGGATCACAATATTATGGCCCGATCTATCACGTTTATAGGCTTGGCACCGACCCCCCTACTCTTGGAGACTTAATGACTCTATGCTTACTGATATTGACTATCGCCAAGAGGTGGTTACATCCATTCAGGAATATTTTCAGTCTAACTCTACTCCTGATATCTCCAGCCACACTATGGGTAGCTCATAAGGCGGTTCTACATGGCCACCTTATCTCTATGGCTTCAACTAGAAATAGAAAGCGATGGCAGCAAATTCTACAACTTACCCGAGAATTAGAAACATTATAGAAGCCATATTGCTAATCCATCTCTTCTTAATAAACGATTATTATCTCAGAAGCGTTTGGAATTGAATGCTCTGCTTTCCCAAAAGACTGAAAAGGCTCTCCGCTGGTCGAAGGCCTCGTTCTTGTTACATAGCAACTCGGCATCCACTATGTTTGCAAGGAAATTGAATCACTCTACACCCCCCCACATATTTATAAATTACGCACTAAATCAGGCGCTATCTCATCTCTACCTCAAGAAGTTTTGGGTGTTTTTGAAAACTTTTATTCTAATCTATTAGCTCCTCCACAGTCGAATTCTGTTCCATCTTCCGACTCACGGTTGGATTCTATACCCCTCCCTACTCTCACACCCTCTCAGATAGCCTCTCTTAATGCCCCCTGTACTTTGGAAGAAATAACCTGTGCGATTAGCACGCTAAAAAGTTCTACTGCACCGGGTCCTGATGGATTCACCGCTAGTTATTATAAACATTTTGCCTCTACATTGGCTCCCTATTTGAGAACTTTATTTAATGATGTTTTGCAGGGGGGTAAGTTCACGGAGGAGATGCTGTTGGCCAATATGTCTTTAATACCCAAACCGCAGAAAGACCACCATTTACCACAAAACTATAGACCAATTTCAGTGATGAATGATCTGAAAATATTTAGCTGTATTTTGGCAGACAGGTTGGCCCCTATCATTTCTTCTTTGGTCTCTCCGGACCAATCAGGTTTTATTCCAGACAGATTTATTACTGATAACATTCCCCTCACCCTAAATGTTATTCAATATGCTAATTTACATTCTAAAGAGGTTCTGTTGAGTCTAGATATAAACAAGGTTTTTGACAGTGTTCTTTGGCCCTATTTATTTTCCTTGCTACAGAAAATGGGTTTTAGTGGCGAGTTTTTGGCTGGTATACACGCTTTATACAACTCCCCTAAAACGAGAATAAGGCTTCCTGGCTGTAATTCAGATTTTTTTACATTGGGTAGAGGTACCCGTCAAGGCTGTCCTCTTTCACCCCTTTTATTTGCGCTGGTGTTGGAACCTTTGGCAATAGCAATTAGATCACATCCGGATATTTCTGGCTATCCATTATTAGTTTCACATTTCAAAATATGCATGTATGCTGATGATGTAATGCTTTTCCTTACCAATCCATTAATTTCATTGCCTAATTTATGTGCCGTATTGAACGATTTTGCTATAGCATCAGGTCTTACTGTCAATTTTACCAAATCGGTGGTTATGCCTGTTGGTGTTCCTGATTCCCTAAGTGCATCTCTCCGTAGCTCTTTTCCATTTCGTTGGGTCACAGATCGGATTTCCTACTTGGGTATTAATCTCACTCCTAGATACTCGGATATGTTTGCAGCTAATTATCCACCATGTGTATCACGTCTCTCTACTCTATTGAAGATTTGACATGGTTACCCTATTTCTTTTTTAGGTAGAGTCACGGCGGTTAAAATTAATATTCTGCCTAAACTACTATATCTTTTTAGAGCACTTCCAGTTCTGGTCTCAAAAATGTTTTTGGATCACTTTCAGCGAACTATTAAAAATTTTATCTGGGGTAATAAACGTCCACGTTTTACTTCGTCTGTTTTGTACCGCTCGCAACGGATAGGAGGTTTCGGTCTTCCCAATTTTTGGCTATATTATCTCTCAGCTCATTTTGCGCAGCTATCACAATGGGCAACTGTTAATTCCCAGATCCCCTGGATCAAGTTTGAATCCCCATCTATACGCCCATTTTACTTACCGGGTATATTGTGGTCTAAAATCTCCCCTTGATCGTTTACTTTTCATAACTCCATAGTGACCCATTCACTGACACTTTGGTCCAAATACAAATTTAAATTGAATCTGGTCTCTTCTATTCCCCCAGATGTTTCATTTTTTGGCGATCCTACTTTTGTTGTAGCTTTTAGAGGAAAAATCGTTCAATCGTTACGTTGGTGGTATGATCGATCTTTTATTAGATTACCTGATTTTCAAAGGAGGAGGATCTTATATTACTTTTGATATGCTGCGCGTGTTTTTTGATATTCCTCTTCAAGAGTACCATTGTTACCAACAGATTAGACATTTTTTTAATTCACATTTTGTAATTCACGTATCAGCTGGGATTCTCCTAGGGGAATGGGTCTGATTTCTGATCTTTATCACCAATCTTTGATCTGTCTCGCATACATCCCCTTTATATAGACAAAAATGGGAGGAGGATAGCGGTATCACTTTTTCAGATGAGGATTGGGATTCCATGGTGGATAACATATGTAAGTGTTCTAGATCTCTTTCTGTTCGCGAGACTGCCCTCAAGGTTCTAACCCGATGGTACTATACCCCATCAAGACTACATGTATTGTTCCCACAAACATCCCCTTTGTGTTTCCAGGGCTGTGGCCTCACAGGTACATTGGTTCATATATTTTGGGATTGCCCGACCATATCTTTGATTTGGCGCAAGATATCTGAGGTGGCTACCTCACTGGCGAGTATCCCGGTACGATTGTCTATACAGACCTGTTTATTGGGGGCTCTTATCCCGGGGATCTCTGATGCCACTATGAGACCGATACATACTATTTGTATTGCCACTTTATGGGCTATTGCCTTACATTGGAAGTCCAATGCTGTACCATTGGCCTCTGTTTTACACAGGGTTGATGCAGTGATGCTCATGGAACTTATTCATTATACCTTACTGGATAAGATGCACTTATTTGATAAAAAAATGGGAATCATGGAGGGATTATAGACATTTATTGCATGATTAACATTTCAAGTGAAGATTGACTGCCATATACTGCTGATAGATGTATCATTCAACCTACTTTATTGTCTACATATTTCATGTACTTGCAATCTATTCTTTTCTATTTCTTCTTTTTTTTTTAATGTTAATATACTTTTCTGTAGTGTATTTTTCAAAAGTGCCTTGTTTTTACTGTAAGTATCATTTGAAAATGTACTGTTGTTTTACAGTCTACTTTTGCAAAATAAATCAGTTTGTAAACAAAGAATGTTTAACAAACAAACAAACAAAGATGTTTAAATATGTCTCTGATGGGCATAGTAAGCCCAGTTATGTATATTTTAATTTTATTTTCATATATGTTTTTTAATTATGCGTATTTTATACAAAATAAATTATTTTTATATTTATCATTATTGTGTATTGCCCTTTAAGTTTATACATGGAGCCTGTGTGTTGCCAATAGTTTACATCACTTCCTGCGAGATGTAAGTAGACTAATTAAGAAGGATTAATCATCTGGTGATTCTAATTATTGTCCTCCGATTTAAGTGCTAAGTGACCTCACAGTCACCCCTATAAGTAGGTCAGGAAATGAAGAAACGTGTCAGAGTGACGGTGTGGTAAACCGGAAACTACGCAGGTCCGTAACTGGAAGTGACACGATAAGTGTCCAATAGTTCCGGAGGTGGTGAGAGCACCAAGCGATTCCCGCTGTTTACTACAATGTGTAAAATTAAAACAAGCCCATAATGGTGGTAGTACACCATTATGGGCTTGTTTTAGTTGTACACATTGTAAGTGCAATATAGCGATATATCTTGGGTACTACACCATTGGAGCGGGTCTTGTTCTCTTTTTTCACGATATGGTGGAGCATGGAGTAATAATGGAGTGGATATTTGTGTAACATTGGCATTTGATTGTTGAATGAGCCAAGTTTGGGAACTCCCAGTACTTACCAGTTGAAGTCCTCTTCTGTATTCTACATACCGAAGGCAGGGGACATTAAAACACTGGTGAGTGCACACCTGGAGGGGCGGCGCACTGTGACCACTGTCTTTTTTTTTTTTTAACACTATCATTTTCATCACTGGAGACATTTTTATCACTGGATTTGCTTTTCTCACTATTTTGTGTTGATCTGAACACTTGGTTTTTTGTCACTGCAATTTTATTTTTTTTGTCACTTAAATATATTTTGAGTATATATGATAAGTTTGGGATGGCATGTTTATATTTCAATTTTTATTTTTTTTATAAGTTTGGCATTGTGAAGTGTGTGCACCACTTTTCCACAAATTCACTGTCTTTATATTCATTTTGATTGTATAGTGGCAGAAAAGGATTTGTATCATTTACACATAATTTAGTTATAATTTTACATCTAGCACCATTTAGTGACATTGGCAGTTTCACTGGTCACACTAAGATTTAGGTTAAAATCCCTCACACTTACCCAGGTCCTCACTCAATCCAGCGCAGGACCCATCTGCAGCAGCTCTATCCTCTTCTCCCCACTCTCACAGGCTATGCTGAGAGCAGCGGGAGCCACTAGTTCCCACTGCTGTCAGTCAAATCCTCTGACAAGGGAGCAGACAGACAATGGACACAGCACAGCTCTTTATCAAGTAGGCAGGTGTAGCAGATTCCTATGATAGCACACCAGGAATGGAGCCAGGAGCACCGGAGGGGGACCTGAGAAGAGATTCAGAGCCACTCTGTCCAGATAAGTATAAACCCGTTATTTATAAAGAAAAAAAAAAAAATTTTAATCTGAATTTTTCCATTACACCCTGCAGTTTACCATTAAAAGGGCCACATCCCTACTTTGGAGATCGTTCTCTTTATGCTTGCATAAATATATCCTTAAAAGATAAATGCATTAAAAAAAACTACCTTATGACAATCCAACAGGCTTCTTGCCACAGATCTGGCGTTATTTCGTCATCATCTTCATCATACTGCATATCTAGCAAAGCAAATTACATTTGAACAGATTTTTTTCAGCAAGCACATAATACCAAAAAGAATACAATTTACATACTAAAAACACGCCGCTTAACATTGTGAAATGAGCTCCCGCGGACTGCCTTACCTTCGTCTGCATCGTACATTATAGCAAGCCTTAAGCGTTTCTAAACACAAAAAGAAACCACACCGAACACGCAACAGAAGCACGCTCTAGTACAAACCCATTTCCTCTTCCGGGTTAGGTGGATTAACGTGTATGGTGGGGGGTGGAGCTACAGCGTGGTTAATTTATATTAGCATAATTTACTAAAATAAAGCAGGATGGAATTTTAAATTGAATTATCGTCTATTTTTGGGGCAGTTCATGGATATTTTGAAATAAATCAACTATTATTAAATATGTCAAAAACTCGATGATGTAGCGTATCTGTTGTTTTTGCAGCGCCATCTGTAACATCAAAACCTATCCCGTGAAGATGTGTACCCTTTACAGCAACTGCGCATGCGTCTTATACATATTTACGGGATACAGCTCTTAATTGTCACACCTTCTATTGGAGCATACTTGTTTAATAAATTATTAGAAACCTATGTGCGTATACGCTAAATTCAAAGCTTTTGTGGATTTTTTTTTTATTCTTTAGTTATAACTTGCCTAATAGCAAAGATATGAAATCTGCTACACAGAGACGTTTACCAGGACATTCTATAAGGAATGGAATACTTTAACAGGGCAGTGGAATTCCCATAGACAACAATTAAAGAAAAGGGAATGCCCAAAAAGAATAATGGAAAACAAAACATGAACTCATTTACAGGCAAATCTGAGAAATATAGCAATTTCAGCATTTCAAAAAGTGTTACCCAAGTAGAGTAGCATTTTGTAAAATTGAACAAAATAATAATAGGTCTGCGTGGTATATTAAGCCACCACACCCCTGCATATGAAAAAACAATCAAAAGAAAGTTTAAAGAATTGGGATTTTATAGATGCTGATACAGTCTCTCAGAGAAATGACAACCATATTTATAAAACAAACAGCTTTTATTGTACAAATAGTTTAAAAGTATTTGTGGGATATTAACTAGAGATGAGCGAATCGAACATGACGAAGTGGAATTCGTTTCGAAGATTAGGAAATATTCGATTCGCGCCGAATCCGAAAATTAGCAAACTTCGGATGCACGAATCGAATTTTCCCAAAAATGGCGGCGACATGTGTGGCGACGGAGCGGGGATCTCTGGGAAGGCGCGCAGACAAGGTGCGCTGACCCATAATGCATTCATTCATGACATGTGATCGCATTAGCCAATCAGCAGCCAGCCAGCCAGCACTGTGTAATGGTGGAGCTATAAATCGCGGCCATCTTAGAATTCTCCATTAGCCTCCGGTCATTCAAGAGAGACAGACCTCTGTGTATTAGGGAGAGAGTTAGGGCCAAAGAGACTTTAGGGCCACAGAATCGTTACTTAGGGACACAGAATCGTTACTTAGGGACACAGAATCGTTACTCAGGGACACAGAATTGTTACTCAGGGACAGACACAGAATTGTTACTCAGGGACACAGAATTGTTACTGAGGGACACAGAATCGTTACTGAGGGACACAGAATTGTTACTGAGGGACACAGAATTGTTACTCAGGGACACAGAATTGTTACTCAGGGACAGACACAGAATTGTTACTCAGGGACACAGAATTGTTACTCAGGGACACAGAATTGTTACTCAGGGACACAGAATTGTTACTGAGGGACACAGAATCGTTACTTAGGGGCACAGAATTGTTACTCAGGGACACAGAATTGTTACTCAGGGACACAGAATCGTTACTCGGGGACACAGAATCGTTACTCGGGGACACAGAATCGTTACTCGGGGACACAGAATTGTTACTCAGGGACACAGAATCGTTACTTAGGGAAACAGAATCGTTACTCAGGGACACAGAATTCTTACTCAGGGACACAGAATTGTTACTGAGGGACACAGAATCGTTACTCAGGGACACAGAATCGTTACTGAGGGACACAGAATCGTTACTCAGGGACACAGAATTGTTACTCAGGGACACAGAATTGTTACTCAGGGACAGACACAGAATTGTTACTCAGGGACACAGAATTGTTACTCAGGGACACAGAATCGTTACTGAGGGACACAGAATTGTTACTCAGGGACACAGAATTGTTACTCAGGGACAGACACAGAATTGTTACTCAGGGACACAGAATTGTTACTGAGGGACACAGAATTGTTACTGAGGGACACAGAATCGTTACTCAGGGGCACAGAATTGTTACTCAGGGACACAGAATTGTTACTCAGGGACAGACACAGAATTGTTACTCAGGGACACAGAATTGTTACTCAGGGACACAGAATTGTTACTCAGGGAAACAGAATTGTTACTGATGGACACAGAATCGTTACTGAGGGACACAGAATTGTTACTCAGGGACACAGAATTGTTACTCAGGGACACAGAATTGTTACTCAGGGACACAGAATTGTTACTGAGGGACACAGAATCGTTACTCAGGGACACAGAATTGTTACTCAGGGACACAGAATTGTTACTCAGGGACAGACACAGAATTGTTACTCAGGGACAGACACAGAATTGTTACTCAGGGACACAGAATTGTTACTCAGGGACACAGAATTGTTACTGAGGGACACAGAATCGTTACTCAGGGACACAGAATCGTTACTCAGGGACACAGAATTCTTACTCAGGGACACAGAATTGTTACTGAGGGACACAGAATTGTTACTGAGGGACAGACACAGAATTGTTACTCAGGGACACAGAATTGTTACTCAGGGACACAGAATTGTTACTCAGGGACACAGAATCGTTACTGAGGGACACAGAATTGTTACTGAGGGACACAGAATTGTTACTCAGGGACACAGAATTGTTACTCAGGGACAGACACAGAATTGTTACTCAGGGACACAGAATTGTTACTCAGGGACACAGAATTGTTACTCAGGGACACAGAATTGTTACTGATGGACACAGAATCGTTACTGAGGGACACAGAATTGTTACTCAGGGACACAGAATTGTTACTCAGGGACAGACACAGAATTGTTACTCAGGGACAGACACAGAATTGTTACTCAGGGACACAGAATTGTTACTCAGGGACACAGAATTGTTACTCAGGGACACAGAATTGTTACTGATGGACACAGAATCGTTACTGAGGGACACAGAATTGTTACTCAGGGACACAGAATTGTTACTCAGGGACAGACACAGAATTGTTACTCAGGGACACAGAATTGTTACTCAGGGACACAGAATTGTTACTGAGGGACACAGAATCGTTACTTAGGGGCACAGAATTGTTACTCAGGGACACAGAATTGTTACTCAGGGACAGACACAGAATTGTTACTCAGGGACAGACACAGAATTGTTACTCAGGGACACAGAATTGTTACTCAGGGACACAGAATCGTTACTCTGGGACACAGAATTGTTACTCAGGGACACAGAATTGTTACTCAGGGACACAGAATCGTTACTCAGGGACACAGAATTGTTACTCAGGGACACAGAATCGTTACTCAGGGACACAGAATCGTTACTCAGGGACACAGAATCGTTACTCAGGGACACAGAATCGTTACTGAGGGACACAGAATCGTTACTGAGGGACACAGAATCGTTACTGAGGGACACAGAATCGTTACTCAGGGACACAGAATTGTTACTCAGGGACACAGAATTGTTACTGAGGGACACAGAATCGTTACTCAGGGACACAGAATCGTTACTCAGGGACACAGAATCGTTACTCAGGGACACAGAATCGTTACTGAGGGACACAGAATTGTTACTCAGGGACACAGAATTGTTACTCAGGGACACAGAATCGTTACTCAGGGACACAGAATCGTTACTCAGGGACACAGAATTGTTACTCAGGGACACAGAATCGTTACTCAGGGACACAGAATCGTTGAATTAAAGAGTATGTCAGACAACACGCAGAGGAGTGGCAGAGGAGGCAATGTTTCAGGAGCGAGCAGACATGGTAGCAGAGGAAGGGGTTGAGGCAGCACTAGTCGCAGCCAGAGGCCAGTGCTCCCGGTGTCATCCAGCGGTCGTGTCTCCACCGACAACCCTGCCGTCATCGATTGGTTGGCTCGGTCGTCTTCCTCTTCCCAGGTCACCTCTGACACCTACAGCCAACGGTCGGTGGGTACGTCAGACACAACCGTTAGTTGGCATGGCCCGGGAGCAAGCCCACTGAAATCACGTGTCCTCTACCTGCCCCTGTCCTTTGGTGTTCCCTCACCAAGCGAAGTATCGCATGCTGTGGGCTCAGCCCCACTGTACAGTGAGGAAGAGCTAACAGAGGGCGGTCAGGAACGGGGGGAGACATCCGCCTCTTCAGCAGCCAGGCGAAAAAGTACTGGCGAGGAGAGTGGCTCGGTAGCCGGTCTAGAGACAGGTCTGTCTCCTGACCCACACGCAGCCGAGGGGGCTAGTAGTGAGGCGGAGACCCTAATTGATGATGATGAGGCTGATCGCACTTGGCAGCCTCGTCGTCATCAGGCTATTGCTTCCGCATCATCAGGAGAAGAGGGTGCCAGCTTGGCAGCGAGCAAAACAGTCGGTGGGTTGCCCAGGAGGCAGCAGGGTCGCAGCAGTGTCAGTGGAGGCAAACGGCCACGGAGTAGAGCACCAGCTCCACTGCAGCCTACCACCACGGCCAGTAGTGGTGCCGGTGTGCACGGAGGAAGTAGCAGTCAGCCAGTGAGGAGTAGCGGGGGCAAAGTTTCCTACTCGGCGGTGTGGCAATTTTTCGTCAAGCCGCCCGAGGAAGTAAACGTAGCCGTATGTCGACTATGTGGCCAGAAAGTCAAGCGTGGCCAGGGGGCCCATGTTGGGACTACAGCGTTGCGTCAGCATATGCAGCGTCGCCATTCGGTGGCCTGGGAAAACCGTGATAAAGATACGGCGGTTCTGCCTGCCCCAGCCCCCGCTCCATCACCCGCTCCGTTACTTGCTCCGTCACTTGACGTCAATCGCCCTCTATCAGCCAGTCAAGGCTCCAACACCTCTGCTGAGGGGAGTTGTCGCTCATTGGCATCTTCCGCTCGTTCAGATGCTCCTTCTCCTGCTACTCCTCTTCACGGATTCCGTCAGCAGTCTTTCTTGGAATCCGTTTCCAAGAGAAAACAGTTTGCGAGCACGCACCCGACGGTGCAGAAGCTGAACGTCCTCCTGTCCAAGTTGCTGGTGCTGCAGTCCCTCCCTTTCCAAGTGGTGGACTCAGCACCTTTCCGAGAAATGATGGCTTGTGCCGCGCCGCGGTGGAGAGTGCCAAGCCGGCATTTCTTCGCCAAAAAGGCAGTGCCAGCCCTGCATTCACATGTAGAAGAGATGGTGGGCCAGTCTTTGAGCATGTCGGTCTCTGCCAAAGTGCACGGCAGCGCCGACGTGTGGAGCTGTAACTACGGTCAGGGACAGTACATGTCATTTACGGCCCACTGGGTGAACGTGGTGCCGGCACAGCCACACCAGCAACTTGGACAGGTCACGCCGCTTTTGCCTCCACGTTTGCACGTACTTGGTCCAGCAAAGATGTCCGCCTCTACCACCTCTTCTTCCGCCGTGTCCTCAGCCGCCACCCCCGTGCCAAGTCCCTTTACCCGACCGGCATATCACATGTGCAGGGCGCAACGGTGTCACGCTGTGCTGCACCTGGTATGCCTTGGCGAACGTAGTCACACAGGGGAGGAACTTCTGAGTGTAATGAACAGAGAAATCGACAGATGGCTGTCTCCGCGCAAACTGAAAATCGGAACCATGTTGACCGACAACGGAAAGAACATGGTGTCTGCTCTGCGTCAAGGAAGGTTGTGCCATGCGCCATGCATGGCTCACGTGTTCAATCTGGTTGTCAAGCGGTTCCTAAAATCCACCATCCCACTGCAAGACATCCTTAAAATGTCACGTAAACTTTGCATGCATTTCAGCCATTCCTACACCGCAAAGCACACCCTCCTTGAGCTGCAGCGGCAGAACGGAATTCCACAGCATCGCCTGATCTGCGACGTTGCAACAAGGTGGAATTCAACCCTACATATGTTAGACCGCCTTTACGAAGAGCGAAAGGCCATCACCGATTTCCTGATGTTACAAGCGAATAAAGGTACTCCCCTGTGTAACTTAGATGTCAGCCATTGGCAGCTCATGCGTGACACCTGCCGCTTGCTCAGGCCCTTTGAGGAGGCCACGCTATTCGTGAGTCGGCAGGACTATGGGATGAACGACGTCATTCCTCTGTTGCACGTCCTGGAACAAATGCTGTTAACAATGGCTGGTCAGGGTGCGGTAGACGTGGCGCACAGATCTCAACGCCACATGACCCCTGTGGGGGCAGGACAGGAAGAAGAGGAGGAGGTAGAGGAGGACATTGGTGCTCAGGAATTATTGAGTGAAATGGGTGGTTTTTCCACTCAGCGGACAGGAGTGGAGGAGCAGGAGCATCTGGTAGAGGAGGAGGAGGAGACAGAGGACCCAGACGCACCGTGGCAGTATGCTGTGGAGATGGAGGCAGGGAGTCCCTCGCATTCCTTGGCACAAATGGCCCATAGCATGCTCGGTTGCTTGCGTAGCGACAGCCGAATAATAACCATCAGACAGAGGGAATGACTTTTGGCTGTCCACCTTGTTGGACCCTCGCTACCGTTTAAAAATGGTGGCCTTTTTCACACCTGCTGAGAGGGAGGCCAAAATAACGTACTATAAAAACCACTTATGTAGTCAGTTGGTCTCTGCCTTTCTGCACCAACGTCCATCCTCAGACACTGTGGGCCCTGTGCGCTCGCGTTCCGCTGCCATGGCAGCAGGGGAGGGGTGGGGTGGTAGGAGCAGTGGCAGCTCCACCAGCAGCGGCTGCCTCAGTCTGCAGTCGATGATGAGTAGCTTTCTTCACCAGCGCAGTGAGGAAACTACTAACCAGCCGCAGCAGCAGCAGCATCAGGTGGACCTGGAGCAGGACCTCAAACAACAGGCTTGGGCCTACTTGGACAGCACCCTGCCAACCGAGGTAGACAATCCCCTTGACTACTGGGCAACGAAACTTGACCTTTGGCCCCAACTAGCTGAATTTGCCCTTGAAAGGCTGTCATGCCCGGCCAGTAGCGTGGCATCGGAGCGCGTGTTTAGTGCGGCAGGAGGTATTGTAACTCCGCGGAGGACACGACTGTCCACCCAAAGTGTGGAGAGACTCACGTTTGTGAAAATGAATCAGGCGTGGATTAGTCTGGATTTCAAACCACCAGTTCCTGACACAACTGACTAAATCCGCCATGAATCATGCCCCAAACATGTTATTATTTTTAACATAGGCCTCTGTATGGCCTTCAATTTAAGCTGCTTACGCTTCGCCACTCTGCCATGGGCCCCTGTACCGCCTCCTCTTGCTGCTGCCAGGTCCAGAGTGTGTCATGGGTCCCTGTACGGCCTCCCATTGCTGCTGTCTCCATCGCCACACTCTGCCATGTGCCACTTTCAGGTCTCCTCACACTGCTGGTGGGTTCCATTTTGTCATAGGGTGCTGGCAGATTACGGGCCTCCCATTGCTGCTGCCAGGCCCGTAATCTGCCATGGGCCCCCGTACCGACTCCTCATGCTGCTGCCAGGCCCGTAATCTGTCATGGGCCCCTGTACCGCCTCCTCATGCTGCTGCCAGGTCCAGAGTGTCTCATGGGTCCCTGTACGGCCTCCCATTGCTGCTGTCTCCATCGCCACACTCTGCCATGTGCCACTTTCAGGTCTCCTCACACTGCTGGTGGGTTCCATTTTGTCATAGGGTGCTGGCAGATTACGGGCCTCCCATTGCTGCTGCCAGGCCCGTAATCTGTCATGGGCCCCTGTACCGCCTCCTCATGCTGCTGCCAGGTCCAGAGTGTGTCATGGGTCCCTGTACGGCCTCCCATTGCTGCTGTCTCCATCGCCACACTCTGCCATGTGCCACTTTCAGGTCTCCTCACACTGCTGGTGGGTTCCATTTTGTCATAGGGTGCTGGCAGATTACGGGCCTCCCATTGCTGCTGCCAGGCCCGTAATCTGTCATGGGCCCCTGTACCGCCTCCTCATGCTGCTGCCAGGTCCAGAGTGTCTCATGGGTCCCTGTACGGCCTCCCATTGCTGCTGTCTCCATCGCCACACTCTGCCATGTGCCACTTTCAGGTCTCCTCACACTGCTGGTGGGTTCTATTTTGTCATAGGGTGCTGGCAGATTACGGGCCTCCCATTGCTGCTGCCAGGCCCGTAATCTGTCATGGGCCCCTGTACCGCCTCCTCATGCTACTGCCAGGCCCGTAATCTGTCATGGGTCCCTGTACGGCCTCCCATTGCTGCTGTCTCCATCGCCACACTCTGCCATGTGCCACTTTCAGGTCTCCTCACACTGCTGGTGGGTTCCATTTTGTCATAGGGTGCTGGCAGATTACGGGCCTCCCATTGCTGCTGCCAGGCCCGTAATCTGCCATGGGCTCCCGTATCGCCTCCTCATGCTGCTGCCAGGTCCAGAGTGTCTCATGGGTCCCTGTACGGCCTCCCATTGCTGCTGTCTCCATCGCCACACTCTGCCATGTGCCACTTTCAGGTCTCCTCACACTGCTGGTGGGTTCCATTTTGTCATAGGGTGCTGGCAGATTACGGGCCTCCCATTGCTGCTGCCAGGCCCGTAATCTGCCATGGGCCCCTGTACCGCCTCCTCATGCTGCTGCCAGGTCCAGAGTGTCTCATGGGTCCCTGTACGGCCTCCCATTGCTGCTGTCTCCATCGCCACACTCTGCCATGTGCCACTTTCAGGTCTCCTCACACTGCTGGTGGGTTCCATTTTGTCATAGGGTGCTGGCAGATTACGGGCCTCCCATTGCTGCTGCCAGGCCCGTAATTGCCATGGGCCCCCGTACCAACTCCTCATGCTGCTGCCAGGCCCCTAATCTGTCATGGGCCCCTGTACCGCCTCCTCATGCTGCTGCCAGGTCCAGAGTCTCTCATGGGTCCCTGTACGGCCTCCCATTGCTGCTGTGTCCATCGCCACACTCTGCCATGTGCCACTTTCAGGTCTCCTCACACTGCTGGTGGGTTCCATTTTGTCATAGGGTGCTGGCAGATTACGGGCCTCCCATTGCTGCTGCCAGGCCCGTAATCTGCCATGGGCCCCCGTACCGCCTCCTCATGCTGCTGCCAGGTCCAGAGTGTGTCATGGGTCCCTGTACGGCCTCCCATTGCTGCTGTCTCCATCGCCACACTCTGCCATGTGCCACTTTCAGGTCTCCTCACACTGCTGGTGGGTTCCATTTTGTCATAGGGTGCTGGCAGATTACGGGCCTCCCATTGCTGCTGCCAGGCCCGTAATCTGCCATGGGCCCCCGTACCGACTCCTCATGTTGCTGCCAGGCCCGTAATCTGTCATGGGCCCCTATACCGCCTCCTCATGCTGCTGCCAGGTCCAGAGTGTCTCATGGGTCCCTGTACGGCCTCCCATTGCTGCTGTCTCCATCGCCACACTCTGCCATGTGCCACTTTCAGGTCTCCTCACACTGCTGGTGGGTTCCATTTTGTCATAGGGTGCTGGCAGATTACGGGCCTCCCATTGCTGCTGCCAGGCCCGTAATCTGCCATGGGCCCCCGTACCGACTCCTCATGCTGCTGCCAGGCCCGTAATCTGTCATGGGCCCCTGTACCGCCTCCTCATGCTGCTGCCAGGTCCAGAGTGTCTCATGGGTCCCTGTACGGCCTCCCATTGCTGCTGTCTCCATCGCCACACTCTGCCATGTGCCACTTTCAGGTCTCCTCACACTGCTGGTGGGTTCCATTTTGTCATAGGGTGCTGGCAGATTACGGGCCTCCCATTGCTGCTGCCAGGCCCGTAATCTGTCATGGGCCCCTGTACCGCCTCCTCATGCTACTGCCAGGCCCGTAATCTGTCATGGGTCCCTGTACGGCCTCCCATTGCTGCTGTCTCCATCGCCACACTCTGCCATGTGCCACTTTCAGGTCTCCTCACACTGCTGGTGGGTTCCATTTTGTCATAGGGTGCTGGCAGATTACGGGCCTCCCATTGCTGCTGCCAGGCCCGTAATCTGCCATGGGCTCCCGTATCGCCTCCTCATGCTGCTGCCAGGTCCAGAGTGTCTCATGGGTCCCTGTACGGCCTCCCATTGCTGCTGTCTCCATCGCCACACTCTGCCATGTGCCACTTTCAGGTCTCCTCACACTGCTGGTGGGTTCCATTTTGTCATAGGGTGCTGGCAGATTACGGGCCTCCCATTGCTGCTGCCAGGCCCGTAATCTGCCATGGGCCCCCGTACCGCCTCCTCATGCTGCTGCCAGGTCCAGAGTGTGTCATGGGTCCCTGTACGGCCTCCCATTGCTGCTGTCTCCATCGCCACACTCTGCCATGTGCCACTTTCAGGTCTCCTCACACTGCTGGTGGGTTCCATTTTGTCATAGGGTGCTGGCAGATTACGGGCCTCCCATTGCTGCTGCCAGGCCCGTAATCTGCCATGGGCCCCCGTACCGACTCCTCATGCTGCTGCCAGTCCCGTAATCTGTCATGGGCCCCTGTACCGCCTCCTCATGCTGCTGCCAGGTCCAGAGTGTCTCATGGGTCCCTGTATGGCCTCCCATTGCTGCTGTCTCCATCGCCACACTCTGCCATGTGCCACTTTCAGGTCTCCTCACACTGCTGGTGGGTTCCATTTTGTCATAGGGTGCTGGCAGATTACGGGCCTCCCATTGCTGCTGCCAGGCCCGTAATCTGCCATGGGCCCCCGTACCGACTCCTCATGCTGCTGCCAGGCCCGTAATCTGTCATGGGCCCCTATACCGCCTCCTCATGCTGCTGCCAGGTCCAGAGTGTCTCATGGGTCCCTGTACGGCCTCCCATTGCTGCTGTCTCCATCGCCACACTCTGCCATGTGCCACTTTCAGGTCTCCTCACACTGCTGGTGGGTTCCATTTTGTCATAGGGTGCTGGCAGATTACGGGCCTCCCATTGCTGCTGCCAGGCCCGTAATCTGCCATGGGCCCCCGTACCGACTCCTCATGCTGCTGCCAGGCCCGTAATCTGTCATGGGCCCCTGTACCGCCTCCTCATGCTGCTGCCAGGTCCAGAGTGTCTCATGGGTCCCTGTACGGCCTCCCATTGCTGCTGTCTCCATCGCCACACTCTGCCATGTGCCACTTTCAGGTCTCCTCACACTGCTGGTGGGTTCCATTTTGTCATAGGGTGCTGTATGGCCTCCCATTGCTGCTGCCTCCACCGCCACACTGTGGCTCCACACTCTGGTTTTGGCCCCGTGACTGCCCAAATGAGTGAAGTGTGCGGTGATTCTAAGATCGACGGCACTCATCTGCATGTCATACTGACTGACAGTATTATTTCTCTTCCCCAGCAGACTCCAAGGGCATTTAAATTAAAGGTACAGTGTTCTGCACTAATATAAAGGCTCTCTGAAGCCTAGAAACACCCTTTTTATAAGTTAAATTCGCAGCGAATATATTCGCCTCGAATCGAATTTATTCCTCGAATTCGCCGAATCAGCCGAATCGAATTTTTGAATACTTCGCTCATCTCTAGCTTTTTCATTACGAAATGGAATGAGACAAGGATATCCATTATCCCCCCTCCTATTTATCATCATTCTTGAACCGTTTCTGCACTGCATTAAACAAAATGATAGCATTAAAGGGATTGCAATTAATGGCAAAACACAAAAAATCGTGGCCTTTGTTGACGACATTTTGCTTTTCTTAACAGACCCACATATTACATTGCCTAACCTACTACATGACTTCAAGCTGTTTCAGTATCTAGCCAATTTTAAAATCAACTTCAGTAAATCTCAAGCCCTAAATATTTCCTTACCACGAGATACGCTTTGTCAGACAAAACTTAATTTTCCCTTTACCTGGCAGTCTGAAGCCATCAAGTACCTAGGAATCCAACTACCGGCCAATCTTACAGATCTTTTTGCCCAGAACTTCTTACCCATCCTCCGAAATATCACTAAAGACTTGCAGACTTGGGATAAACCGTTTTTCTCTTGGTTCGGCAGAGCAGCAATTATTAAGATGAACGTGCTTCCTAGAATTCTATACCTATTGCAAACAATTCCAATTAAACTGCCTAATTCCTTTTTTAAGTCTTTTAAAACCTTATGCACCTCATTCCTATGGTGTAACAAACATCCAAGAATCAGTTTTGACCAACTCACTATACCTAAATCCATTGGAGGTATTGGGTTACCGGATACTGCCCGCTACTATAGAGCATGCCAAATGGCTAGAATAGTAGATTGGTCTACGAATCATAGTCGAAAAGCGTGGGTCAACTTGGAGGCTGCTTTCTCGAAGACCCCACTTGCCTCGTCTCCTTGGCTGAAAAGTTCACACCTCCCCGTTGAGTTCACGGGACACCCTCTTATAGGCCCCACTTTAGCCTGTTACCATCAGATAATTAAGACATCGGGCTTTTCTTCTACCCCGGGCCCATTCTCGTCCATTACTTTGAACCGGGACTTCCCCCCGGGTCTGTCACCTACTTTCCTTGCAGGATCCAGCCGCCCAAACAATTTGTGTATACACCAACTTTTTAAAGATGGGACGTTTCTATCTAGAGACATCATTCCAAACAAGTGGCCACTCCTGACCTTGACGACATGGATGTACAGACAATTACACCATTTCGTTCACAGTTCCTCACACATTAACCAATATACTAGACGTCTTACCCCGTTTGAAAAACTCTGTTTTACAGACTCTCCCAAGAGACATGTTATATCACAGCTTTATTCTTATCTTGAAAACACTATTGAGGTGCAGTCTAGGAAAGCCTGTATAGCCTGGAGCTCTGACCTACAACTCCAACTACCGCCGGAAGACTGGGACCATATTTACGCGCTTATTCACAAGGGCTCCATATGTGTTTCCACTCAGGAAAGCAACTTTAAACTATACGTTAGATGGTACAGAGTTCCATCCCTGCTTCACCAGTTCGATCCCAATGTCTCGGACTCTTGTTGGAGATGTCACCTGGCTAAGGGTACACTCATGCACATTTGGTGGGACTGCCCTATGCTGCAGCCATTTTGGGGGAGAGTTCAATCCACAATTGCACGAGTAACTACGTATAGCCTGGAGCTCACCCCTCACTCCTCACTCCCATCCCGGACATATCCTAAATCACTCGCCATGCACATGGTCAACGCCGCAAAACAATGTGTCCCAGTCCACTGGCGCTCGACAAATATTCCCACTATCCATCAATGGTTTGCGAGGATCAATAGAACTGAGGAAATGGAGGAACTGATCTGTTGCCAAGGAACAACCCGAGAGATTCAGGGGAACTTGGGCCTGTTGGAAGCATTTTAAAACCACCCCTAACTACCACCTACTAATGCAGCAATGATTGTCTAGACCTATTCTGACACTGGGGAATGTTATCTTTTCTGAGATACCTCTCGATCTATGCCTAGATATACCTTTGTCCTTTACCAAGGCTTGGTCCTTTGGAACTTGTATCCGCATATTACCTGGTTGACTGTCTTGATTCGCACCATGGATTCAACTATAAGCTGATATTTCTATTGTGACACGTTTCACATGTTGAAAGTCACCTACCCACAAGAATATACTCCTTTTTTCCATTTCATCATACCATAAGCCCTTCCCTCCCTACCTCCTCCCCCCCCCCTTTTTTTTTTTTTCTTCTCTCTCTTTCTTCTTTCTCCCTTTCTGTATACTTACGTTATCACCAAGTTACTCTAATTACTAACTAACCCTCTTTCTACCTGATCTTTAGCTCTCGCCTGTGTTCTACTCTTATCTTCATACCATAAAAAATACAGAATGCTGTACCTCAAACAAACGTATTACACTCCATAACACTTACATTTCCAATTCTTGGACACGTGAAATGGATCTAAGGTTTCCATAGATGCTATTCATATTCGATATCATACACTTCACACTTCTCTGACAGAAAATTCTGCTCAACGGTCAAAAGACAATATATCTCCTAACTCATTTCTTATTTGTGGTACAATTCCTGGATTGTAATATTATGTTGACTAAATGCTTGACAACGTTATGTTTTGTATTGCCTGTTATGCTTTCACCCGTCTGCGACACGGGAGTTGACATACAGTAATCTGTCCGATTTTGGATTCACGTCTGTATATGTACTGTTATGCCTGTTTTCTTCAATTAAAAATCTTTTTTGAGAAAAAAAAAAAAAATGGTAAGAGGGGCCAAATCTGCCAATGAGATTTATACTACTCGAAAACCAACACCCATTCCATGCTCGTGAACCAGCCCATATTGTTCTCTGGCCAAGAAGTTTCAATTTGGAAATTAGAAGGGGGCATCACTTCCAAACCCCAGAAAGTCCTGTGCTACCCTGAACCCTCCAAGAAGTAAGTCATTTGCTCCACCAGGGGGCCCACTCTATTGGCAGGAATCTTCATGTCCCAGAGCAGCATCACAGCCCACATGGGCCACCCTTTTGCTGGCAGGAAATCAGCCATTTTGCACATTCACACCACTCGGAGGTCTGGGCTCCTGCTCTTTGCCCTCCATAAATCACAGGGGTGACCTATGCGAGAACATCCTTTGTGAGATGACTTACCATTAGTGACCCCTTGTAGCAAACACCCTGCTGTATCAACTGATTTGCTTGTTGCCTTGCAACAGCAATAAATGGCAACTTTGCGGACTCTCCCTCCCACGGACACAGATGTTAACCACATGCCCTCCTGAGGATTTAACCCCTTCCTGACCAGGCCATTTATAGCATTAAAGCAATGCATTACTTTAACTGACAATTGTGTGGTCATGGAACGCTGGCCCCAAATGAAATGTAAATCCTTTGTATCCCAGAATTTGAGCTTTCATTTGTAGAAATTTTGTGACCTGTGTGTTTTGTAATTACTTGCGGTAGATCACCCAAGCCATTCACTTTTGTGACTCAAGCAATCTTTCTCCCTTTTTGAGATTAAACATGTCCATTTCTGTAGTGCAAAATGTATTCTGCTCCATGTCTTTGCTGGCTAAAATCACAATACATGTAAATTTTGTTGCTGCTGTGAATGTTCGAGTGTCTACAAATGGCAGACTATATCCTGTTTTAATGGTGTTATTTGTATTAGTAATGGTGGGGAGCAGCAATTTATAGCGGGACTGTGGCAGACATTCTTGCCACTGGGGGGAATTAACTTGCTGTCTCTGACATCCCCAGTGACACCAAAACAGTGATCACTGCTGACCAAAAAGCACTGGCACTGTACTAATGGCACTGGACAGGAAGGGGTTAACATGTGGGGGGGATAAGGGTTACCTGTGTGCTGTGTCTGTGTGCTTCACTGTAAGGACACTGCTTAGGATGGCTGTGCTGGGCACATCCATCCAAAGCAGTATGCACAACCTGACAGGGAGGAGAATTGTCTTGTTTACATGCAGTTATCCTCCCCATCAGAGATGCTCGGGAATCAGCGGGCACAGCCGAGTCATCAGTAGCAATTACCCAGGGATTGACAGCCGAGGAAAAATGGCAACACGGCCAAGGTACGAGCACCCATGATGCCCTGTAGCAGGATACTGGGTAGAGGGTGGGTGCCAAGCATTGGTTGCCATTTTAGCCAGAGTGTAGTCAACATGACAAGTTGTCCTGGCCAATCAAACATTACATGAAGAAATGCTGTGGCTTTGGGCAAGAGAGTGAAGAGGAAGTAGAACAGCTGGCCAGTTGGGCCTATTGTCTGTGCCACCTGTAGATTTCTGAAGGACAAAACCTCTGCTATGGATCTAAATGTGTTTATTTTTCTTTCAGCTGATTAACTGCTGTAGGAGAAGGCAGATGGCGACCCTGGGAAGCCTGTTGCAATTCGCTGTCTGACGTCACAGTTGGGTTTGGAAAAGTGATCTTAAAAATTGTTCCAAACTACAATAATAAACATGTAAGACTAATGCCGGCCATAGACGGGTTGAAAATCAAAAAATTTTTTGAACGTTGGTGGTAACTTCGGCCCATCGAACAACCGATTTTTCTTTTTGTTTTTTTTATTTTGAAGATCAGCCAATTTTCAACCCGTCTAAGGACTGCTTTACCTGCTGTGAACAGCCGCTTGCCACAGAGCAACCAAGATCATTCATTTAGCTGCTCCCATGCCAGCATTCCTTGGCCCCTCTCTCCTGTCCATTGCTCCCCGAACAAGCACCTTGTTTTGGTGTGATCCCAAGAACACTCCTTCATGAGCCACGTATACCAGAGAGGCAAGCTTTTCAAGCACATCATGAAATCAGGATGGATTCCACTTCAAGTAAGCATTAGTGTGCCTGGGGGAGGGGGGGACCTTGGGCCTTTCCAAACACAGTAGGTGCTCCAAGAATGTTTCCTTGAACTCTTGAAATGGTTAAAAAGGAAAGACACTCTAGATAGCCTGCACTGAGAATTGACTGTCATGATGACGTGTCAATGATTATTTGCTCTCATTTTTCAGGAATGGTACTGCTTGCGGTTGAAGCTGGTAGAAATCCACCATCACGTCCTCCACTCACCTTCACTTGTGGCCAGTGGATATTTTGTGGCCGCGGGCAAGAATTGGCATCGAGGACCTGCATAAAGACCCTGGCATGCCTGAGGTGGTTTGGAAGCAGCACAGCAATTTGACCATCCCTTTCCTCTGTGTTGGTTTTAGGGGTGCAGAATTGCTTCTCGTTCGTGAACGGACTGTCGCCGGATATCAGAGTCCCCATATTTTCAAGATATGTTTTAGCCATGTTGGCTTATTTTTATCTTGAGTCAATTAAAGACTATTTTTTGTTACTTTAAAAAAGTGTCAGATCCTCTTGATTGTATTCCCGAGACTTAAGATGGCCACCCCTTCCTGACCAAGCCTTTTATAGCATTAAAGCGATGCGTGAATTTAACTGGCAACTGTGTGGTCATGCAACACTGCCCCCAAATGAAATGGAAATTCTTTGTATCCCAGACTTTGAGCTTCTTTTGGAGTTATTTTGTCACCTGTGTGTTTAATTACTTGTGCTAGATTACCCAAGCCATTCACTTTTGGGACCCAAGCAATATTTCTCCCTTTTTGAGATTAAACATGTCCATTTCTGTATTGCAAAATGTATTCTGCTCCATGTCTTTGCTTCCTAAAATCACAATATGTGTAAATTATTTTGTTGATGTGAACGTTCAAGCATCTACAAATGGCAGAATATAGCCTGTTTTAATTGGGTTATTTGTATTAGTAATGGTGGGGAACAGCAATGTATAGCGGGACTACTTCGGACATTCTAGCCACTGGGGGGAATTAACTTGGTGTCCCTGACATCCCCAGTGACACCAATACAGTGATCACTGCTGACCAAAAAGCACTGGCACTGTACTAATGGCACTGGGCAGGAAGGAGTTAACATGTGGGGCGAGGCAAGGGTTACCTGTGTGCTGTTTTACTCTGTGCTGTGTCTGTGTGTTTCATTGTAAGGACACTGCTTAGGATGGCTGTGCTGGGCACATCCATGCAAAGCAGTGTGCACAAGCTGACAGGGAGGAGAACTGTTTTGTTTACATGCAGTTATCCTTCCCATCAGAGATGCTCGTGAATCAGCGGGCGCAGCTGAGTCATCGGCAGCAAGGACCCAGGGATTGACAGCCGAGGAAAAAAAGGCAACACGGCCAAGGTGCGCGCACCCATCATGCCCTGTAGCAGAATATTGGGTAGAGGGTGGCATTGGTTGCCATTTTAGCCAGTGTATAGTCAACATGACAACAAGTTGTCCTGGCCAATCAAACATTACATGAATAAATGCTGTGGCTTTGGGCAAGAGAATGAAGAGGAAGTAGAACAGCTGTCCAGTTTGGCCTATTGTCTGTGCCACCTGTAGCTTTCTGAAGAAAAAAACCCATGCTATGTATCTAAATGTTTTTATTTTTCTTTCAGCAGATTAACTGCTGGAGGAGAAGGCACATGGAGACCCTGGGAAGCCTGTTGCAATTCGCTGTCTGACGTCACAGGTGGGTTTTGAAAAGTGATCTTAACAATTGTTTCAAACTACAATAATAAACATGTAAGACTAATGCCGGCCATAGACAGGTTGAAAATCAGTCAATTTTTATAATGGTGGTAACGTCGGCCGATCGAACGACCGTTTTTTTTTTTTTTTAAGATTAGCCAATGTTCAACCCGTCTAAGGACTGCTTTACCTGCTCTGAACAGCCTCTTGCCACAGAGCAGCCAAGATCATTCATTTAGCTGCTCCCATGCCAGCATTCCTTGGCCCCTCTCTCCTGTCCATTGCCCCCCAGAACAAGCACCTTGTTCTGGTGTGAGCCCAAGAAGACTCGTTCATGAGCCACGTAGACCAGAGAGGCAAGCTTTTCAAGCACATCATGAAATCAGGATGGGGCACCACTTCAAGTAAGCATTAGTGTGCCTGGGGGAGGGGGGACCTTGTGTCTTTCCAAACACAGTAAATCCTCCAAGAATATTTACTTCAACTCTTGAAATGGTTAAAAAGGAAAAAGACACTCTAGATAGCCTGCACTGAGAATTGACTGTCATGATGACGTGTCAATGATTATTTGCTCTCATTTTTCAGGAGTGGTACTGCTTGTGGTTGAAGCTGGGAGAAAGCCACCTTCACATCCTCCACTCACCTTCATTTGTGGCCAGTGGATATTTTGTGGCACCAGGCAAGAACTGGCATCGAGGACCTACATAAAGACCCTGGCATGCCAGAGGTGGTTTGGAAGCATCACAGCAATTTGACCATCCCTTTCCTCTGTGTTGGTTTTAGGGGTGCAGAATTGCTTCTCGTTTGTGAACGAACTGTCGCTGGATATCAGAGTCCCCATATTTTCAAGATATGCTTTACCATGTTGGCTTATTTTAATGTTTAGTCAATTAAAGACTATTTTTTGTTTCCTTAAAAAAGTGTCAGATCCTCTTGATTCTATTCCTGAGACTTAAGATGGCCAGATAATATGCATTGTGATGAAAAGTCAGTGCAATTTCCTCCACATGTAGCTAAAGTCTGTAATAGGAGGACCTACCAAAACAATGCATTCATTTGGAGTGGGCCAAGCCCATACAGTACATCATGGAGGCTTGCTATGAAAGAACATTCACGTTTGGATACTTAAGCTCATGCGGTTTGTGTCCAAATATTTCTGCCCATTGCAACGTATAGACTATTGCAGCTCAATATAGATCAGGCATACAGAAAAGTGTACCTTGTCCATAGAAGAATTTTGGATTTTTTCATAGGAAAACGTGTCCGATCTCTAGATGCATTGAGGTACATAGCAGAGGTTCAAGATATTCAATAGAAGAAGTTATTGTTCTTCCTAACTATACAGGTTGACACAGACAAGCATATACCCAGGGCCACTGTTTGATATCACAGGGCCCTGTACAGCATAACTGACAGGCCCCCACCACCAGAGAAAATATTCAAATTATATTTATGGTAAAAATACATTCAACATTTTCTTCATGGACACAATCCCAAACAAATTCCTGTTCAACCAAAATGATAAAACTGTACTGAGTTAATAAATCAAATGTTGTATAATTGAGGTCTTGGGGCTTATTCACATGGGTGCTGTGGCCTGTAGAGTGTGAATCAGTGGTTGGTTTGTGGCTGTCGCCATTTGCAGGCAACCTATGTTACACTATGGGAATGCTGCAGATCCTAATTTGACAAGCATATGAGTGCAGGTGTACAGCCCTGAACACAGACAGTGAGCATTCAGGGCCACTTCCCCACGCCTGCACACCTGTCAGATTAAAAACTGTGTTCATACAGCTGCTGTGTCCCCATAGTGTAACCGGTGGCTCCAGTCACATGAACTACCCACTCATTCATGCTGTACAGGCCAGAGAACCTGTGTGAATGGTGCATTTTGTGTTTTGTTTTTTTTTCCTTAGCCCATTAAATTCAATGGGCTGCCTAACGTGTGGAAACATGCCAAAATACTGCAGACATATTATTTTCAAAGTGTGTTGCACCTAACCGCACAGTAGTGTGGTGCCATGCATTTTTGTGGCTGTGAATGGGTCTGTTTTTAATAGATGTGTGTAGGTGCAATTACTTTTTCATCATGGTACCTGCGCACATCTACAGAGGGCATTGCATTTCTTTGCTGTGCTGGAAAATGTGTGTTCTTGCATGCGTTTCTGCACTACAAATGGTGTGAACAAGTCCTAAGGGCCAGTTCACACTATAGAAACAGTCTAGATGCGATTTTTTCATGCCCTTTTGGCATGCATGTTTAGTGTGTTCCAGTACATTTTGGATGCGTTTTGGACACATTGCATTGCATTGCATTTTTGTATCCCTTCCAGTTAGTTTTTTCTACTTTCTTTTTATTCAATTTAATTAGCGACATGTGCGTTTTAGTACATTCAAGGACGTTTCAACGTGTTCCAGTACAGTTCCCTGCAGAAACAATGCAGCGTGGTCAACTTTGTTTACAGCACCTGCAATGCACTGAAAATGCAAGTGCTGATGTGAATTATGACATTGACAACCATATAACCTTCTTTGTGATGCCGAAAAAGCAACTGAAACACATGTAGTGTGAACTGGCCCTAAAGATTATTAGAGGTAAGGGAACGAGACTGACCAGGAATTGTGAATTCAATCAGACTAGTGGTGAGATACAATCAGCAATTGTATAATAATGTGAGATCTGAGCTGTAGATGATAGAAAATGAGACACATTCACTTGATCAGTAAATAAATAGTTAAAAAGAGTGGGGCGGTGATCCATAGATTTGCATATGGGACAGGTGATGCTGGGGTGGGGGAGGGGGTCAAGTTGTATAAGGAGACAGATTTAAAAGAAGATAAAAAAGTTACAATGAACTATACATTTCCAACTTGTCAGAAGAACAGGACTCAGGTAAGATTCATCCACTTTCTAGTCATTAGGCAAAATCATAATTGTTTGATCAATATTCCTGGCACTGACAACCCAGAAAATTGATCTACATTTTTTTAACTTTCATAAATGTCAAGGAGCTTATAATCTAAGGGCAGAAACTCAGCCATGTACTAGGCCCAATTAACGTAACAGCATGTCTTTGGAGTGTTGGCAGAAACACATCCATACAGGGAAAGCATGCAAACTGGGATGCAGCCATGACCAGGATTAGAACCCATGACCCAAGTGCTGTAAATTCTGAGTTCTAACCACTAAGCCACTGTGGGAGACACAGTTTGAGCTACAATGTAGAATAGTTACATTGTTTAAAAATGATAACGCGAGCGCTGGTCAAATTATATAGACTACTAAAATGGTATTAGACAAGATAAATATAACCACGAACAGTAGTGCATGAACTCATGAAAGGTCATCCACCCTTGGGACGGGTGTACTACACTATTAAGCACCTTTCTGGCTCCTGTGGCTGAGCTAATTCCTCCCCAGGACCATTTGGGCACCCACCCTGATGAATGGATGGCTGGAGCTGGATGACTAACCCATAGCTTCCAGCATACCGCTGCACTCCCAGATGTGTGATGTGTATAAGCCCTGCGCATTAATGAACTTCTTTTAGCACCATTTACCATTTTACATCATTATTTGCACTTCTTGTGCAACAATATACAACTTTTTTATGCTCTTAGCAGCAAGTCACAACTACAATCCCTGAAGAAGCTAAATTGCAAAACGTGTCGGAATTTGGCATATCCTTCATGGACTAGTACATTTTGGCAAGCAATATTTAACATCTAATGTGCATGTGGGAGGGGAAGTGCAAGATAGGGGTTGTGATACTGCGAAAATAATGTGATGCTGTTTCAGTATTTTCTTTTATGGGAATGTTAATATTAGAGATGAGCGAATTATTCAAAAATTCGATTCGGCTGATTCGGCGAATTCGCGGAATAAATTTGATTCGAGTCGAATATATTCGCTGCGAATTTAACATATAAAAAGGGTGTTTCTAGGCTTCAGAGAGCCTTTATATTAGTGCAGAACACTGTACCTTTAATTTAAATGCCCTTGGAATCTGCTGGGGAAGAGAAATAATACTGTCAGTCAGTATGACATGCAGATGAGTGCCGTCAATCTTAGAATCACCGCACACTTCACTCATTTGGGCAGTCACGGGGCCAAAACCAGAGTGTGGAGCCAAAGTGTGGCGGTGGAGGCAGCAGCAATGGGAGGCCATACAGCACCTTATGAAAAAATGGAACCCACCAGCAGTGTGAGGAGACCTGAAAGTGGCACATGGCAGAGTGTGGCGATGGAGACAGCAGCAATAGAAGGCCGTACAGGGACCCATGACACACTCTGGACCTGGCAGCAGCATGAGGAGGCGGTACAGGGGCCCATGACAGATTACGGGCCTGGCAGCAGCATGAGGAGTCGGTACGGGGGCCAATGGCAGATTACGGGCCTGGCAGCAGCAATGGGAGGCCATACAGCACCCTATGACAAAATGGAACCCACCAGCAGTGTGAGGAGACCTGAAAGTGGCACATGGCAGAATGTGGCAGCATGAGGAGGCGGTACAGGGGACCATGACAGATTACGGGACTGGCAGCAGCATGAGGAGTCGGTACGGGGGCCCATGGCAGATTACGGGCCTGGCAGCAGCAATGGGAGGCCCGTAATCTGCCAGCACCCTATGACAAAATGGAACCCACCAGCAGTGTGAGGAGACCTGAAAGTGGCACATGGCAGAGTGTGGCGATGGAGACAGCAGCAATGGGAGGCCGTACAGGGACCCATGACACACTCTGGACCTGGCAGCAGCATGAGGAGGCGGTACAGGGGCCCATGACAGATTACGGGCCTGGAAGCAGCATGAGGAGTCGGTACAGGGGCCCATGGCAGATTACGGGCCTGGCAGCAGCAATGGGAGGCCGTACAGGGACCCATGAGAGACTCTGGACCTGGCAGCAGCATGAGGAGGCGGTACAGGGGCCCATGACAGATTACGGGACTGGCAGCAGCATGAGGAGTCGGTACGGGGGCCCATGGCAGATTACGGGCCTGGCAGCAGCAATGGGAGGCCATACATCACCCTATGACAAAATGGAACCCACCAGCAGTGTGAGGAGACCTGAAAGTGGCACATGGCAGAGTGTGGCGATGGAGACAGCAGCAATGGGAGGCCGTACAGGGACCCATGAGACACTCTGGACCTGGCAGCAGCATGAGGAGGCGGTACAGGGGCCCATGACAGATTACGGGCCTGGCAGCAGCATGAGGAGTCGGTACGGGGGCCCATGGCAGATTACGGGCCTGGCAGCAGCAATGGGAGGCCATACATCACCCTATGACAAAATGGAACCCACCAGCAGTGTGAGGAGACCTGAAAGTGGCACATGGCAGAGTGTGGCGATGGAGACAGCAGCAATGGGAGGCCGTACAGGGAGCCATGACACACTCTGGACCTGGCAGCAGCATGAGGAGGCGGTACAGGGGCCCATGACAGATTACGGGCCTGGCAGCAGCATGAGGAGTCGGTACGGGGGCCCATGGCAGATTACGGGCCTGGCAGCAGCAATGGGAGGCCGTACAGGGACCCATGACACACTCTGGACCTGGCAGCAGCATGAGGAGGCGGTACAGGGGCCCATGACAGATTACGGGCCTGGCAGCAGCATGAGGAGTCGGTACGGGGGCCCATGGCAGATTACGGGCCTGGCAGCAGCATGAGGAGTCGGTACAGGGGCCCATGACAGATTACGGGCCTGGCAGCAGCAATGGGAGGCCCGTAATCTGCCAGCAGCCTATGACAAAATGGAACCCACCAGCAGTGTGAGGAGACCTGAAAGTGGCACATGGCAGAGTGTGGCGATGGAGACAGCAGCAATGGGAGGCCGTACAGGGACCCATGACACACTCTGGACCTGGCAGCAGCATGAGGAGGCGGTACAGGGGCCCATGACAGATTACGGGCCTGGCAGCAGCAATGGGAGGCCCGTAATCTGCCAGCACCCTATGACAAAATGGAACCCACCAGCAGTGTGCGGAGACCTGAAAGTGGCACATGGCAGAGTGTGGCGATGGAGACAGCAGCAATGGGAGGCCGTACAGGGACCCATGACACACTCTGGACCTGGCAGCAGCATGAGGAGGCGGTACAGGGGCCCATGGCAGATTACGGGCCTGGCAGCAGCAATGGGAGGCCCGTAATCTGCCAGCACCCTATGACAAAATGGAACCCACCAGCAGTGTGAGGAGACCTGAAAGTGGCACATGGCAGAGTGTGGCGATGGAGACAGCAGCAATGGGAGGCCGTACAGGGACCCATGACACACTCTGGACCTGGCAGCAGCAAGAGGAGGCGGTACAGGGGCCCATGGCAGAGTGGAGAAGCGTAAGCAGCTTAAATTGAAGGCCATACAGAGGCCTATGATAAAAATAATAACATGTTTGGGGCATGATTCATGGCGGATTTAGTCAGTTGTGTCAGGAACTGGTGGTTTGAAATCCAGACTAATCCATGCCTGATTCATTTTCACAAACGTGAGTCTCTCCACACTTTGGGTGGACAGTCGTGTCCTCCGCGGAGTTACAATACCTCCTGCCGCACTAAACACGCGCTCCGATGCCACGCTACTGGCCGGGCATGACAGCCTTTCAAGGGCAAATTCAGCTAGTTGGGGCCAAAGGTCAAGTTTCGTTGCCCTGTAGTCAAGGGGATTGTCTACCTCGGTTGGCAGGGTGCTGTCCAAGTAGGCCTAAGCCTGTTGTTTGAGGTCCTGCTCCAGGTCCACCTGATGCTGCTGCTGCTGCGGCTGGTTAGTAGTTTCCTCACTGCGCTGCTACTCATCATCGACTGCAGACTGAGGCAGCCGCTGCTGGTGGAGCTGCCACTGCTCCTACCACCCCACCCCTCCCCTGCTGCCATGGCAGCGGAACGCGAGCGCACAGGGCCCACAGTGTCGGAGGATGGACGTTGGCGCAGAAAGGCAGAGACCAACTGACTACATAGGTGGTTTTTATAGTACGTTATTTTGGCCTCCCTCTCAGCAGGTGTGAAAAAGGCCACCATTTTTGAACGGTAGCGAGGGTCCAACAAGGTGGACAGCCAAAAGTCATCCCTCTGTCTGATGGTTATTATTCGGCTGTCGCTACGCAAGCAACCGAGCATGCTATGGGCCATTTGTGCCAAGGAATGCGAGGGACTCCCTGCCTCCATCTCCACAGCATACTGCCACGGTGCGTCTGGGTCCTCTGTCTCCTCCTCCTCCTCTACCAGATGCCCCTGCTCCTCCACTCCTGTCCGCTGAGTGGAAAAACCACCAATTTCACTCAATAATTCCTGAGCACCAATGTCCTCCTCTACCTCCTCCTCTTCTTCCTGTCCTGCCCCCACAGGGGTCATGTGGTGTTGAGATCTGTGCGCCACGTCTACCGCACCCTGACCAGCCATTGTTAACAGCATTTGTTCCAGGACGTGCAACAGAGGAATGACGTCGTTCATCCCATAGTCCTGCCGACTCACGAATAGCGTGGCCTCCTCAAAGGGCCTGAGCAAGCGGCAGGTGTCACGCATGAGCTGCCAATGGCTGACATCTAAGTTACACAGGGGAGTACCTTTATCCGCTTGTAACATCAGGAAATCGGTGATGGCCTTTCGCTCTTCGTAAAGGCGGTCTAACATATGTAGGGTTGAATTCCACCTTGTTGCAACGTCGCAGATCAGGCGATGCTGTGGAATTCCATTCTGCCGCTGCAGCTCAAGGAGGGTGTGCTTTGCGGTGTAGGAATGGCTGAAATGCATGCAAAGTTTACGTGACATTTTAAGGATGTCTTGCAGTGGGATGGTGGATTTTAGGAACCGCTTGACAACCAGATTGAACACGTGAGCCATGCATGGCGCATGGCACAACCTTCCTTGACGCAGAGCAGACACCATGTTCTTTCCGTTGTCGGTCAACATGGTTCCGATTTTCAGTTTGCGCGGAGACAGCCATCTGTCGATTTCTCTGTTCATTACACTCAGAAGTTCCTCCCCTGTGTGACTACGTTCGCCAAGGCATACCAGGTGCAGCACAGCGTGACACCGTTGCGCCCTGCACATGTGATATGCCGGTCGGGTAATGGGACTTGGCACGGGGGTGGCGGCTGAGGACACGGCGGAAGAAGAGGTGGTAGAGGCGGACATCTTTGCTGGACCAAGGACGTGCAAACGTGGAGGCAAAAGCGGCGTGACCTGTCCAAGTTGCTGGTGCGGCTGTGCCGGCACCACGTTCACCCAGTGGGCCGTAAATGACATGTACTGTCCCTGACCGTAGTTACAGCTCCACACGTCGGCGCTGCCGTGCACTTTGGCAGAGACCGACATGCTCAAAGACTGGCCCACCATCTCTTCTACATGTGAATGCAGGGCTGGCACTGCCTTTTTGGCGAAGAAATGCCGGCTTGGCACTCTCCACCGCGGCGCGGCACAAGCCATCATTTCTCGGAAAGGTGCTGAGTCCACCACTTGGAAAGGGAGGGACTGCAGCACCAGCAACTTGGACAGGAGGACGTTCAGCTTCTGCACCGTCGGGTGCGTGCTCGCAAACTGTTTTCTCTTGGAAACGGATTCCAAGAAAGACTGCTGACGGAATCCGTGAAGAGGAGTAGCAGGAGAAGGAGCATCTGAACGAGCGGAAGATGCCAATGAGCGACAACTCCCCTCAGCAGAGGTGTTGGAGCCTTGACTGGCTGATAGAGGGCGATTGACGTCGGGTGACGGAGCAAGTAACGGAGCGGGTGATGGAGCGGGGGCTGGGGCAGGCAGAACCGCCGTATCTTTATCACGGTTTTCCCAGGCCACCGAATGGCGACGCTGCATATGCTGACGCAACGCTGTAGTCCCAACATGGGCCCCCTGGCCACGCTTGACTTTCTGGCCACATAGTCGACATACGGCTACGTTTACTTCCTCGGGCGGCTTGACGAAAAATTGCCACACCGCCGAGTAGGAAACTTTGCCCCCGCTACTCCTCACTGGCTGACTGCTACTTCCTCCGTGCACACCGGCACCACTACTGGCCGTGGTGGTAGGCTGCAGTGGAGCTGGTGCTCTACTCCGTGGCCGTTTGCCTCCACTGACACTGCTGCGACCCTGCTGCCTCCTGGGCAACCCACCAACTGTTTTGCTCGCTGCCAAGCTGGCACCCTCTTCTCCTGATGATGCGGAAGCAATAGCCTGATGACGACGAGGCTGCCAAGTGCGATCAGCCTCATCATCATCAATTAGGGTCTCCGCCTCACTACTAGCCCCCTCGGCTGCGTGTGGGTCAGGAGACAGACCTGTCTCTAGACCGGCTACCGAGCCACTCTCCTCGCCAGTACTTCTTCGCCTGGCTGCTGAAGAGGCGGATGTCTCCCCCCGTTCCTGACCGCCCTCTGTTAGCTCTTCCTCACTGTACAGTGGGGCTGAGCCCACAGCATGCGATACTTCGCTTGGTGAGGGAACACCAAAGGACAGGGGCAGGTAGAGGACACGTGATTTCAGTGGGCTTGCTCCCGGGCCATGCCAACTAACGGTTGTGTCTGACGTACCCACCGACCGTTGGCTGTAGGTGTCAGAGGTGACCTGGGAAGAGGAAGACGACCGAGCCAACCAATCGATGACGGCAGGGTTGTCGGTGGAGACACGACCGCTGGATGACACCGGGAGCACTGGCCTCTGGCTGCGACTAGTGCTGCCTCGACCCCTTCCTCTGCTGCCACGTCTGCTCGCTCCTGAAACATTGCCTCCTCTGCCACTCCTCTGCGTGTTGTCTGACATACTCTTTAATTCAACGATTCTGTGTCCCTGAGTAACGATTCTGTGTCCCTGAGTAACGATTCTGTGTCCCTGAGTAACAATTCTGTGTCTGTCCCTGAGTAACAATTCTGTGTCCCTCAGTAACAATTCTGTGTCCCTCAGTAACAATTCTGTGTCTGTCCCTGAGTAACAATTCTGTGTCCCTCAGTAACAATTCTGTGTCCCTCAGTAACAATTCTGTGTCTGTCCCTGAGTAACAATTCTGTGTCCCTGAGTAAAAGTTCTGTGTCCCTGAGTAACAATTCTGTGTCCCTGAGTAACAATTCTGTGTCCCTGAGTAACAATTCTGTGTCTGTCCCTGAGTAACAATTCTGTGTCCCTGAGTAACAGTTCTGTGTCCCTGAGTAACAATTCTGTGTCCCTGAGTAACAGTTCTGTGTCCCTGAGTAACAATTCTGTGTCCCTGAGTAACAATTCTGTGTCCCTCAGTAACAATTCTGTGTCTGTCCCTGAGTAACAATTCTGTGTCCCTCAGTAACAATTCTGTGTCCCTCAGTAACAATTCTGTGTCTGTCCCTGAGTAACAATTCTGTGTCCCTGAGTAACAGTTCTGTGTCCCTGAGTAACAATTCTGTGTCCCTGAGTAACAGTTCTGTGTCCCTGAGTAACAATTCTTTGTCCCTGAGTAACAATTCTGTGTCCCTGAGTAACAATTCTGTGTCCCTCAGTAACAATTCTGTGTCCCTCAGTAACAATTCTGTGTCCCTCAGTAACAATTCTGTGTCTGTCCCTGAGTAACATTTCTGTGTCCCTGAGTAACAGTTCTGTGTCCCTGAGTAACAGTTCTGTGTCCCTGAGTAACAGTTCTGTGTCCCTGAGTAACAATTCTGTGTCCCTGAGTAACAATTCTGTGTCCCTCAGTAACAATTCTGTGTCTGTCCCTGAGTAACAATTCTGTGTCCCTCAGTAACAATTCTGTGTCCCTCAGTAACAATTCTGTGTCTGTCCCTGAGTAACAATTCTGTGTCCCTGAGTAACAGTTCTGTGTCCCTGAGTAACAATTCTGTGTCCCTGAGTAACAATTCTGTGTCCCTCAGTAACAATTCTGTGTCCCTCAGTAACAATTCTGTGTCTGTCCCTGAGTAACAATTCTGTGTCCCTCAGTAACAATTCTGTGTCCCTCAGTAACAATTCTGTGTCTGTCCCTGATTAACAATTCTGTGTCCCTGAGTAACAGTTCTGTGTCCCTGAGTAACAATTCTGTGTCCCTGAGTAACAGTTCTGTGTCCCTGAGTAACAATTCTGTGTCCCTGAGTAACAATTCTGTGTCCCTCAGTAACAATTCTGTGTCCCTCAGTAACAATTCTGTGTCTGTCCCTGAGTAACAATTCTGTGTCCCTCAGTAACAATTCTGTGTCCCTCAGTAACAATTCTGTGTCCCTCAGTAACAATTCTGTGTCTGTCCCTGAGTAACAATTCTGTGTCCCTGAGTAACAGTTCTGTGTCCCTGAGTAACAATTCTGTGTCCCTGAGTAACAGTTCTGTGTCCCTGAGTAACAGTTCTGTGTCCCTGAGTAACAATTCTGTGTCCCTCAGTAACAATTCTGTGTCCCTGAGTAACAATTCTGTGTCCCTCAGTAACAATTCTGTGTCCCTGAGTAACAATTCTGTGTCTGTCCCTGAGTAACAATTCTGTGTCCCTGAGTAACAGTTCTGTGTCCCTGAGTAACAATTCTGTGTCCCTGAGTAACAATTCTGTGTCCCTAAGTAACGATTCTGTGGCCCTAAAGTCTCTTTGGCCCTAACTCTGTCCCTAATACAGAGAGGTCTGTCTCTCTTGAATGACCGGAGGCTAATGGAGAATTCTAAGATGGCCGCAATTTATAGCTCGACCATTACACAGTGCTGGCTGGCTGGCTGCTGATTGGCTAATGCGATCACATGTCATGAATGAATGCATTATGGGTCAGCGCGCCTTGTCTGCGCGCCTTCCCAGAGATCCCCGCTCCGTCGCCACACATGTCGCCGCCATTTTTGGAAAATTTCGATTCGCGCATCCGAAGTCTGCTAATTTTCGGATTCGGCGCGAATTGAATTTTTCCTAATCTTCGAAACGAATTCCACTTCGCCAAGTTCGATTCGCTCATCTCTAGAAAAAGCATCTGAGAGGAGACCATTCACTCTCACTCTAGCCGTTGGCGTCGTGTATAGAGACATGATGAAGTTCAAGAAGCGGGGAGGAAGCCCGAGACCAGATAGAACAGCCTCCATATAATCCCATGCTAGTCTGTCAAAGGCCTTCTCCGCATCTAGAGAGAGGAAGAAGCCTTCTGTGTCAGCCAATGGTGTATGTTTATGGCCCTGATGGTGTTGTCTCTAGCCTCTCTGCCGGGTCGAAACCCACTTGATCAGTGGAAATAATAGTGTCAATAATGCTCAGTAGACGATTTGCCAAAATCTTTGCAAAAATCTTAAGGTCGACATTCAGTAGGGAAATCGGGCGGTAGTTTGCCGGCGATGTCTGGTCTTTATTGTCTTTCGGTATCAATGTAATGTGGGCTTCAGAGAGAGAGAGCATGGATTGACCTGGTGTATCTAGCAAATTGAAGGCCTTTAAAAATGGGTGTGCTAGGATATCTATGAAGGATTTGTAGTATGTGGTTATGAGACCATCTGGTCCCGGACATTTGCCTGGCCTCAGTTGAGCAATGGCCTGTTGTAGCTCCGTCAAATTCAAAGCCCCATCTAAATCTTTCGGTTGTGACTGAGAAATAGCTTTAGGAAGATATTGGGCCAGAAAAGTCTGGATAATGTCTTTGCGTGGTCTATCATCTCCTGTTGGTTTAGGTTGTAGGGGGAGGTTATAAAGCTCGGTGTAATATCGCTCAAATTCAGCTGCGATATCTGCAGATGTTCTAAGTGGATGACCTTGTTTCGAGTTAAGTCTATGAATGGTGTGTGCTGCTTTTTTAGCTTGCAAAGCCCGTGCCAGAAACCTGCCGCTTTTATTGCCATGCTCGTAGAAGAGTTTCTGGGTTAAAATAAAATTGCGTCTAGTTCTTTTTTCCACTAAATCTCGCAGTTGCTTGCGTGCCTGGTCAAGTTCTGCCACAAAGGCTACAGATTTTGAGCGCTTATGTGCACCTTCTAGGTCCCTAACTTTTAGCAGTAAGGAATTGAAAGAAGCCTGGGCTATCCGTTTACGGGAGGCCGAGATAGAAAGCAGGAGTCCACGTATCACACATTTGTGTGCTTCCCATGAATGCGCGGAGACGTTTCCATAGACATGTTCTCTTTAAAGTAATTGGTCAGAGAATCCTGTATTTGATTAGTAACGTCGGAGTCAGTAAGGAGAAAGGGATCTGTTGGATTTTAGACACATATAATACTACTTTTAGTGTCTTGAGGCGATTATGAATGAAAGAGCCGTTGAAATAAAAATAAAGTGTGATTTTATTCTATCACACAATGGCTTAAAATAACAATGTAAAGCGTATATCAAGCAGAAGAAAAAGTCACTATTATTGTCATAACTGTCTGACCATGTGCAACGTCCATCTTCTTCTTGTCCTTCACGAGACTTTGGGAAGAAGTCGAAAATAGACGGAAGTGACGATCTTGTCTTGCAGCATGCACCTGTTGCAGCTTCTCAGACGTGTATGTGTGTGTGTGTGTGTGTGTGTGTGTATGAAAGAGTGTCCTCGTGTCCGTTGCCTCATGGTCTTTTATGAGGTAAATTTATGTCATAGCTTGGGATTCTTAAGACCTTTTATGGAAAAAAGTACTGCTAGCAAAGCAATATAGAAGACAGGGGACGCTATATATATAATGTTTGATGGACAGGTACAGATGCTGATATACAAGTTGCAAGAAAAAGTATGTGAACCCCTTGGGATTACGTGGAGTTTTGCATGAATTGGGCATAAAATGTGCTCTGAACGTCATCTAAGTCACAACAATAAAAGAACACAGTCTGCTGAACATAATACTACACAAACATTAGATGTTGCCATGGTTTAATTGCACATAACATGTGAACATTTACAGCGCAGGGAGGAAAAAGTATGTGAGCCCTAGCTTAATGACTTCTCCCAGAGCTAATTGGAGCCAGGAGTGAGCCAACCTTGACTCCAGTCAGTGTTATGATATTGGATGTGTTGCTGACAGCTGTCCTGCCCTTAAAAACACACACACCTGTTTTGGGTTTACTGGTTTCAAGAAGCACTGTCTGATGTGAACCATGCCTCGCAGAAAAGAGCTCTCAGAAGACCTACGATCAAGAATTGTTGACTTGCATGAAGCTGGAAACGGTTACAAAAGTATCTCCAAAAGCCTTGATGTTCATGTGTCCACGGTAAGACAGACTGTCTACAAATGGAGAAAGTTTAGCACTGTTGCTACTCTCCCTAGGCGTTGTCGTCCTGTAAAAATGACTGCAAGAGCACAGCACAGAATGCTGCATGAGGTAAAGAAGAATCCCAGAGTGTCAGCTAAAGACCTACAGAAATCTCTGGCACATGCTAACATTTTTGTTGACACATCTACAATAAGGAAAACATTAAACAAGAATGGAGTACATGGGAGGACACCACGGAGGAAGCCATTGCTGTCCAAAAAGAATATTGCAGCACGTTTGAAGTTTGCAAAAGAGCACCTGGATGTTCCACAGCACTACTGGCAAAATAAACTGTGGACAGATGAAACCAAGATTGAGTTGTTTGGGAAGAACACACAACACTATGTGTGGATAAAAAAAGGCACAGCACACCAACATCAAAACCTCATCCCCTCTGTAAAACATGGCGGAGGGAGCATCATGGTTTGGGGCTGCTTTGCTGCTTCAGGGCCTGGACGGATTGTTGTCATTGATGGGAAAATGAATTCCAGAGTTTATCAAGACATTTTGCAGGAAAACGTACGACCATCTGTCCGCCAACTGAAGCTCCGCAGAGGATGGGTGATGCAACAGGACAATGACCCAAAGCATACAAGTAATTCAACAAAACAATCACTGCAACAGCACAGAATACGCCTTCTGGAGTGGCCCAGTCAGAGTCCTGACCTCAACCCGATTGAAATGCTGTGGCATGACCTTAAGAGAGCGATTCACACCAGACATCCCAAGAATATTGCTACACTGAAACAGTTTTGTGAAGAGGAGTGGTCCAAAATTACTCCAGATCGTTGTGCAGGTCTGATCTGCAACTACAGGAAACGTTTGGTTGAGGTTATTGCTGCCAAAGGAGGGTCAACCAGTTATTAAGTCCAAAGGTTCACATACTTTTTCCTCCCTGCACTGTGAATGTTTACATGTTATGTGCAATTAAACCATGGCAGCATCTAATGTTTGTGTAGTATTATGTTCAGCAGACTGTGTTCTTCTATTGTTGTGACTTAGATGACGTTCAGAGCACATTTTATGCCCAATTCATGCAAAACTCCACGTAATCCCAAGGGGTTCACATACTTTTTCTTGCAACTGTACATAATACTATAAGCTGATGATGTAACCTCAGCTATTCATATTTAAATGATAATATAACTTATCTTTACAACATATCAATGTTTAATCACTAATCTATATATGTATCAATGTTAGAAACGTATACTAAATACACACAGATACTATTAAAATACAGTAAGTAAGTCTATAATGAGTCACTCCTAGTACCCTTGACATTTTACTAGAGAATTCTAACATCTATACCTAAATATAGTCTTCAGCTGGTATAGCTGGTCTCAGCTAATTTACTCATATTTACTGTCTCAGCTTAACTTATATCTCAGCTATTTTACTGAAGAATTAAATAATACTCTCATTGCGTAAGTAAGGCGTCCATTCAAACATATTAATATTAATTATGATTAATCATAAAAGCCAAATATTTTGCAAGCTTGCCATCAGTATAAGTGCCGAATCATAAATTTAATTTAATTTCTTACAAGTCCCCCTTATTATGATTAGTCCATAATTAATTTATAACCAATGCACACTTCATTCATGGCCCATACACACAGCCTTGTACCAAATGATTGTACATATTCTTCATAACTGGACCAACCAAAAATAACTTTCCTTCAAAACTCTATATCTTATCTTCAGTTTCCCTTACTATAAAAATTCTTAATCATAATGCTAATTTTAAATGATAATAATAGTAATACAATAATAATACTTAAATGATGTAATAATAATTAAAGTAGTTTTTTTTCCATATTTGTATAATATTTTAACTCTCCGGAAATATACTTTCCATTCTAAAATGTGTCATAAGTTTCTATTGCTCCTATAAGAGTAATATGTTTCTTAACCTTTTAACAAAAGATATTCTATTAACTGGAATAACTCTATGAAGTTTTAACCAAAAAATATTCAGTATATGAATATGTAAAAAAATAAAAAATAATAATATTATTATCCTAATATGGATGTAAGTATCAGAATAAGAGGATCATTAAAATGTATATGTGACCTATAACAATATTTTCAATAATAAATTATTTTATCGCTAATAGATTTCCTCTTGATAAATCTTTTCTTCATGCAATGTCTATAAAATATCTTCTGTAAGTTCTGAAAAATTGGAAAAAAATTTTTGAATGTGATACATCAGTCATGAGTGTAAAGTATTAAGCTCTTGTTCATTCTTCTTCCCAGGAAGATCTCTTCTTTAACATCCGAATTCCTTAACGTTGGCTTCGTAGGAAATTGTTACGCTTCATATTTGATTTTAGATGCCATTTCTGTAAAGAAATGCAGTATCATTACTTTGGCACAAACATTACATTATTCTTGCACCTTTTTTCAACAAAAATGAAAGATTATGGAACAATCAGTTTATGAGTTTGGAACACATATGTGAAGTAACATTATTTTCTATTTCTTTTTACAGAAAACTTCTATATATATCAACCAAAGTACTGTCCTTATCCTGTCTAAAATTACCTAAACTAGAATACAAAAGTAGTGTAATATATTTAGGTATGACAGGACGCAATATTTCATCATAGGTCATGACCTCAAAACCCCGTTTTACTAAACAAAGAGGTTTTGTATCACCCCAGAGATGACAATGGATTATGGTTTTGTTCTCATCTCTATAAAATTAGAAATATGCGTAACTGTTTTCTGTGCTGATGTCATTATTCTGGTGTTAGTGTTCTTCAGTAATACATGTTTTGTTGTGAATGTGAGGTAGGGACTTGTCTAATACAGCTGTACAAACATGTGTTGGTGTGTCTTCCTGAAAATGTTTTCCTGATACATCTATCACAATGTGTTTGGCTAACAGTGCTCTTATCCACTGAGGATACCTTTCATGACATTCTCTGAATGTATCTTCCTCAAGAATCCTTCACTGTGCTTTCTGACGCTTTGATTGCATAAAAGACACTTAGCAGTTGTTGTACCTCTGATGTAAAAGTTTTTTCCAATGGTGATAAATTTCTGGAGAAGTAACTAATTGGTCTCTCATTACCTTCTTTTAATTGAGACAAAGTTACTGAAATTGTATTGTCAGATACATGAGTTTTCACAACAAAAGGAGCATTGGAACAAACCTCAATTGTATCTAATGCTGGCGCATTCTGCAATTGTTTTTTCAACACTTTTAAAGCATTATTCTCATTTGGACCCCATAGGTCAACTATATTCTTTTTACTCCTCAAGATGATATAATGGTTTAACTTTCTCTGCGAAACCATGTATAAACTCTTTGCAATGATTTATGTTTTTCAAAAATTGTTGCAATGCTTTATGAGTTGTAGGAACTGGAATCACAGTGATAGCTCTGACTGTTTCCTGCAATAATTGTCTCTTTCCTTGACTAATCTGCATGTGAAAGTATTTCACCTGACTTTTCATCAGCTGAACTCAGTCCGGGTTTAATTTTAGGCCTGCATCCTGTAATAACATAAATAACTCAGACAAAAGAGTAATATGTTCGTTAACATTCTGCATACTCAGCATAATTGTATTTACATGCTGAAAAATGCATTCTGGCCTTGAATATTGTGATAATATTTTTGCTATGGACTACACCTAAACCAGCTACTAATCGAGTGAATGCATAAGTCTCTTTCTGGAACTTGAAAGCTAGCTTGTATTGACAACTTTTAGCTAAGGGGATCGAAAAATGACTGTTATCGATTTCCAAAACAGAAAACACTTTGGACTCAGCCTTCAAATGTAACTTTATATTAGAATGATCAGGAACAACTGCTTTGTTATTTGTGATATGTTCAGTGTCCTGAAGTCAACTGACAAAAAATATGAATTGTCAGCATTTTTGATAGGCCAAATACAGTTATTTACCACTGATTGTGTTTTCTTTAACCACTTGACGTCCAGAGGATTTACCCTACTTAATGACCAGGCCTCTTTTTGCTACTCGGCACTGCACTAATTCAACTGATAATTGCGCGATCATGCACTGCTGCACCCAAACGAAATTTACGTCCTTTTTTTTTACACAAATAGAGCTTTCTTTCGGTGGTATTTGATCACCTGTGCGCTTTTTATTTTTCACACTATAAACAAAAAAAGGCCAAAAATTTTGAAGAAAAACAATATTTTTTACTTTCAGCTATAAAAAATATATAGTAAACTCAAAGTTGGTTATAAATTTAGGCCAAAATGTATTCTGCTACATGTTTTTGGTAAAAAAAATCCCAATAAGTGTATATTGATTGCTTTGTGTGAACGTTATAGCGTCTACAAACTATGGTATAGATACTGCAATTTACGCCATTTTTTTGCTATACAGCGCTGCGCTAGTTTAACGGACAATTGCGCGGTCATGCAATACGATACATAAATGAAATTTATATCCTTTTTTTTCCCACAAATTGAGCTTTCTTTTGGTGGTATTTGATCGCCGGTGCGGTTTTTATTTTTTGCGCTATAAAAAAAAAGGCTGACAATTTTGAGGAAAAAACACAATATTTTGGACTTTTTGCTATAAAACACGTCCATTAAAAAATCTAATTTAGTCATAAATTTCTGCCAAAATGCATTCTGCAACATGTCTTTGCTAAAAAAAAAAACCCAATACGTGTAAATTAATTGGTTTACATGAAAGATCAGCGACTTATGGTGGCAATCAGGGACTTATGGCGGCGATCAGCGACTGCGGCGGACATTCTGACACTGGGGGGGCTACTGACTTGGGGTCACTGACATCCCCAGTGACACCAATACAGTGATCAGTGCAAAAATAAATGCACTGACACTGTACTAATGGCACTGGGGAGGAAGGGGTTAAGTTTATTATGCAGGGAAGGGTTATCTGTGTGAGGGGGAGTGTTTTACTAGGGGGCGGGGGTGTGTACTGCAGGGGACACGGCTGATTGGGAGAGTGAAACTCTTCTGTCCCGATCAGCTTGTCCTCGAGCTGTCAGGGAAGTGACAGAAAGCACAGCTACTGCAGCTGTGCTCTTTGTCACTGATTGCCGCCGATCGCTGGGAGATAGCCGGTAAGGACCGGCTGTGACCCGGCGATTGACATCCGCGGCTGTGATCAGCGGGACAGGTAGGGCGGCGGTGCGCCTCGCACGCGCCCCCTATGTGTTTACAAAACACACATTTTAAAACGTGGTTTTGCCTGCCCCATGCCGCCATATTTCTACAGTGGCAGGGCGGCAAGTGGTTAAAATGCCAAGTTGTACAAACTCTGGAATAATGGCAGAAAGTGGTCATATTGATTCTTGTGGTAACTCATACTGATTAAGGGGTATAGGATCTTTTCCCTCAATATTCAATTCTGTATCTTTCAAATTTTCTATGTCATTTTTAAACTTTGACCACAAACTTGGAAAACGTTGTACCAATTCCTTTAAAGCACAATTACCATCAGTATCAGGCCATTTTTGTGCTGTAGACATTTTAGAGTTGAAAGCAACATCACTGTATATAGAAGGATCCATTAACATTGATTTGGGCCTAGATGAATTCCTCCAAATAACTTTGGTCATAATATCAATAATCCACTTCTGCTTATTGATAAAATCAATGCCGAGAATATTTTCAGTGGCATTACAATACCAAATATCAATGTTAGTTTTCACTAGCCCAGGTACTTCAAATGTTACATTAGGTACCTGTCTAGCAGTGGAATGACCTGTATTATTAAAACCTTTTATATTACACATGGGTGAATTTGGTTTCACAGGTACGTTTTCTCTGGTAAGACTAATCTCAGATCCGCTGTCAATCAAAAATGTAATCTTTTTACCATTCAGTAAACCTTGTAGAAATGGTCTTCCATTGTCATACAATACAATTGGAGCGACAAATTCTAATGGTATTGGGGATGAATGTGGACGTGATTCTATTTTTGGAACTGGTAATAAACCATTTGTGTCAGTGACAGCCCTTCTCACCATGTTGTCAGAATAGTTGTTGCTAGTCAAATTATGAATCTGTTTAACTGATGAGGCATAAGGCAATTCAGTTAAACCTTTATCATTACACAACAAAGCAGGTTGTACAAAAGCTGTTTTTTCACTTTTTATTTCCATTTTCTTTATTTGTGAGTCAATTTTAAACTTCCAACAATGCTGTCTAATATGTCCTTGTTTATGACAATGAAAGCATGTGGTATACTCTTTATGACCCACTTGCTTGCATCTGTCGTTGTCATTCTTACAGGGACTTGTGGTACCTGGCATGACTGTCTGGCTATTTTTGTCACTTTGAATTACAGCTACCTCGTAAGTGAGATTGCTATTTTTCAATTTTCTCCGGATTTTGTCAATGAAACTTACTATGTCATTCAGATTTTGTTTTTCCTCTGCTATGGCAACTGTTACTGGGTCAAGATACTTGAATTTCTTTACAAAAGCTTTGATCATAGCTGGAGTCTTCCTCATTTTCTACTCCAAATATAATTTTATATGCTTTGGAAAACTTATTTTTAAACTCAAAAGGATCTTCTTCTGCAGTAGTCTGAAGTAAGTCTAGCATTTCTACAGAAGGTACATCTTCACCTGTTGAACATAACAGCAATTGTCGTAGTCTGTCTGTCGCATCACTGTGTTTTTTCTGATCTTTATCGTTAACAACAGAATTTTTAATTCGAGTCATAAATTTAATTGGTAGCCATAACGGAAATAAATAATTTATTTCATGATTTGAAAGCTGATGACATTTGACGTGCATTTCATACATTTCCATGTTGCTGTAGATATCTTTATCTGAATCATAAGCAGGGATGTCTTTTAAAACTTTCATTAATTGATTATGTATTTGCAACTTAAGTTTTGCAGTTTTACATAACAATTCTTTATGTTTAATTTGTGTTTTGTCATCAGAGTCAATATCCGAACTTTCAGAAATATCGGACAGTCATGGCTCTGATCTTGAAGCACTCTGTTTGTCATCTGTGTTTATCATGGCAACCTGTTTACTGTCATTCTGCAGTCTTAACAAAAGATTTGTCTTTGAGTCAATTTGCTTCTCAAGATTTTCTATGCAGTTACAAAAAATGTCACAGTTTGGGCAATTAAGAGCATCTTGAGACAAATTTTCATGCTTTTCTGTGTTCTGTACAGTGCTACATTCTGTCTGCTCCATCTGTTTAAGTGTTCGGAAGGGTTTTGATGAGAAGCCTGTCGAGGTGTCATCTAGGGGGTTCAAAGCCACATTGAGGTCACCTCCAAGAATCAAGATACCCGCCGCTTGAAAGGAAACAAGAATTCTGGAGATTTTACAAAAAAAATTTGCTTGTGCAGTATTGGGACTGTATATGTTGGCTAAAGTAATCGGTTTGTCATATAAAGTGCCCTTAAGGAAGAGGAACCTTCCCTCTGGATCCTCCAGAGATTCAGAGATCCTGAGCGGAAGCGTCTCGGAGATTAAAATAGATACACCTTTCGCTTTTACCTCTGTATTGACTGAATGATATGCTGTCGGGTAGTAAAAAATTGGAGAATTTAGAAATATGATCCGCACGAAAGTGAGTTTTTTGATGTTTCATATAATTTAGGAGTTGTGAGCGTTTTTCGGGTATATTTAGGCCTCTTGCATTCAGAGATGCCACGGAAAGCGTACGGTGTGCACGTCGGGGTGCGTGATTGGTAGACATTGTCAAGTATTAGGGAAGATTAAGTGCTTAAGACTCCTAATCCGTAGACAGGGGAAGCGAAAAGAGAAAGGGGGGGGAAAAAAAAGGGGGGGGAGTGGGTGTGAGGAGAAGGGGAAAACAGAAAAATAAGAGTGAGGTTAGGAAAGAGATGAGAGGTAGAGTCAGAAAGTCAGGAATTAAGAAAGTTAGAGAGTGTTAATGGTGTATGCTCAAGAAAGGGCGTGCAAGGCGAGAAATATCCTTAACACTACTCTAGGAGAGCAAAATCCGGTGACTAAGTAGTCCAGCTACACAGTCCTGTGTCGCATACCTGAGTTATCAATAAGATAAATGACGTATTTGGTATAATTGTATAAGTAAAATCGGAAATGCGTCGGACCCAGAGGTGGATGCAGTAAGGGAGGACAAAACAATCCTAGCAAGATCGTCAGGGATCTACCAGGTGTCGTATGGGTAAAAAGAGTGTGAGGGAAAGGAACCGGTACAAGATGGTGGAGATACACAGAGGCGAATATATGTCAACGAATTGTAAGAAGAGATATTCACATCAGAGTAGGGTTCATCTCAAAAAGTAGTATAAAGGAAAGGATGTGTTATCAGTAGTGTTATGGGTCAGCAAGTGCATATAGCTATAGGGGTGTTATATCTGGAATGATAGTAGTAATATATCTATAAGGACGTAGCGCCTTCTCGGGAAGACAGTGTGGTATTGTTATGTGGTAGAAAATAACATAGGTATAAGGCAAACATACAATAATGGCAATAGGGAAATCGAGAACATGAATGATAGATACCATTCTATGATCATACAGAAATCCTGTAATGCAATCAAGGAGGAACAATTGTAAGTAAAACTCATTCCTACTATGTCGGGTCAGACAGAAAATATCAGCCCTGCAGGTACTCATGCGGTGCAAACAAAGATATATAGGACTTCAGTGAGTGAAAGTGCAGGTCGCGATCTGACCGCATAGCGGAACCGCGTTCCTACAGCCCCAATCAAAGGGGTTCAGTAGTCCCAACTAAGACTCGATACGCTATACAACAGGTCACTTCCACAATTGTAGGTTAACCTACATGCACAAGGGGTTGGGAGCAATCACTGAGGAAGTGTCGTAGAACTGTGGCCTGTTGAAAGCGCATTCCAAAGAGAATCAGATACATATAAATAAGACAACCATAAAAGAACAGCAAACCTGCAATTAACCGAAGGTTATGCAGGTCACCTGCCTTAGATAGAATTCAACACTACGTCCAAGGTCAGTGAGTAAATAAGCCAGCGAAGTAGTCTACACCCAATTTGGGAGTAATACAGAGGCAAATTAAGTATACAGGGAGGGGGAGGAAATGCCCAATGGGGGATGTTGTAATGAGAAAACTGGTATTAATACATTGCGTCTGATATATCAAGCTATGCCACCCAAATCATAGAATGCTCACGGCTGTTGTGGGAAGCTGTAGCATTAATAAGGGGTCTCTGTGTGGTCATAGGTGCTCAAAAAGCTCATGGTGAACCGTTATGTGTAGTATAAGACTCGGGATTCTGCGTGGCAGCCCAGTACCGACCCTCAAGCACAGTGCCAGAAACCAGCAAACGAAAATATGAAGCTCATACTGGAGGAGCTAGTGGGGTATACACTGTATGTTTTAGGTGAACCATTTAGGAAGGCCTCAATAGATTACCCTGTCATAGATGCAAGATTGTGGTCATGGGAAAGTTCTCACACAGCGGTACTATCATTTGTAAGTACCAAGCTTCAACGATACTGTCAGGAATGGAGATTTTTATTGGATAATTGTAGCATACAAAACAGCCACAACTTTTTCTTATAAAAGCAAAAAAATATAAATAAATACAAACATAAACCTCGTGTACAAACAAAAGTCCAGGACTTCCTGAAAGGGAAAAGCTCAACACAAAATGAAACAGCCATTTATGGCCTGCAGCATAGTAGTCCACGGCCTTTATGGCCTTAAACAGAAAAGTCCATACCTAAAAAAAGAAAACCAACATATATACATATAGGCCTTTATATACTTATGAAAGGCCAAAAAACAATCAATTTCCATCTCACTGCTTCTGACGGACCTTTGTAGGCCCAGACAAACAACAAAATAATTACATACCCAAGAAAAGGACTAAGAAACTCAGACCTTCAGCATCTGCAGCCTTTCATCAAAAAGGATCCATACCTGCAAAACCTAGGGGAGTGTAAAAGAAGAAACTAGGGACAGATGCCACCACCCGAGATCAACAGGTAGCAGCTACAGGCTTGATGTTCCTCCACGCCTCCATCCAAGCCTTCCGCCGCCACCTGCCTCTCTCAAGGCCCTGAATCTTCCCAACCTCACCAAGGATGCCACACACCACCACCTGGACGGGGAGGACTTTTTGCCGAAGGGATACCTGGCCACGTGTAATAACGGACCACTAAGCTGACTAAAAACAAGGTGTCCAAATCAAAACCCAGGCGGCTTTCGAATGCTCCATACACCCACTCCGCATAAGACCTGCAGTGTAGGAAAGAAACACCCAGAGCCCCACCCACCTCTTTATATACTTCCACGTTAAAGGGGCACTGAAGCAAGAAGTGGTCCATAGTTTCCACTTCACCCTGACACTCCGCCCTCGGACAACCACGGTCATCCGGAGGACGGTACTTCAAGTTACCCCTCATGTAAAGTCTGCCATGGAAAGCGTGCCAGGCCTGGTCCATGAACTTCAAGGGAATCCGTTCTAGTTTTATCAAACGTAAACCCTCCCTCATGATATGGCCTGGGCAATCTTTCAAGGCCAAGGGCGCATGGAAAGCGGTCGCCACAATCCTCTCACCCAGGAGCCTCCTAGGGAGGGATCTGACCTCCTCCGCTGTCACATGCCACCGCCGGAGTAACTTCAGGCACGGGGCCACATAAGCTGGGAGCTTACCGTGCTGGACCCGCAGGCTTTTCACTGGCCCACCACTCTCCCAACTGCTCAGAAAGGGTAAACCAAGTCTGAAACAGCCCTACCCATGCAGGTGGTCTCTGTGCCAGCATGTTACCAAAATTATGTTTCAAGAACATCAGACAGAAGAAAACTATCTGGTTGACCATACCTAGGCCACCCTCCTGCCTGGATGAGTAGGTTACATCCCGCCTGACAAGGTTCAGCCTGTTCCCCCATAACATCTGGAAGAAACAGCTGTAAATCCTCGTATAGAGCGACTCTGGCAAGAGGCAAACAAAACTGACATACAAAAACACAGGGACCAAGAAGGTTTTGATCAGGTCAACCCTTTCCCTCAAGGAGAGCCGCCACCCCTTCCAGCATCTCACCTTGACCTCAGCATCGGACAGCTTGGCCTCCCAATTTGACTTGCTGTAATCAGCAGGGCCGAAATTGATGCCTAAAATTTTCACACTCTGCTGAGGCACTGGGAAGGTGTCCGGAAGTGAGAAGCTCTCACCCTCCCCACCCATCCAGAGAACTTCACATTTGTCCTGATTGACCTTGGAGCCAGATGCCTCGGCATACTGATCCATCACCGAGACCACCTCCTGCGCCTCCCCGGTCCCGGAGATGAAGACAGAAACGTCGTCAGCATAGGCGACGACCCTCAGGGGGGGATCCCCAGCAGCACCCACCGGCACCCCCCCCCCCCAATGCCCCACCATCTAGCCTCCTGACGAAGGGGTCAATAGCGAAAACGTAGAGCAGAGGGCTCAGCGGGCACCCCTGGCGCACCCCTGATCTGACCCCAAAAGGCTGCCCAACGATTCACCAACATGAAGCTCTCAGCCTCCCTGTATAACGTCTTCAGCCAGCCAATGAACCTCCCCTCCAAACCGTACCGGTCCAGGAGATGCCAGAGGTACTCGTGATTGACTCGGTCAAAAGCCTTTGCCTGGTCCACAGCCAGCAGAAACTTTCCCCATCCCTCAGCCTTACACCGTTCCAGAGCCTCCCAGACAGCTAACACCGCTGTGAAGGTACTTCTGCCCTGAACCGAGCAATGCTGCTGACGAGAAAGCAAGCCGTCTGCCACTGATGACAAGCGCCAGAACAAGATCTTAGCCAGAACCTTTCTATCAACATTGAGAAGGCTAATGGGGTGCCAGTTCTCAATAGCCAAAGGATCCTTACCCTTTGACAGGAGAATCACTGCAGACTGCCTCATGGAGGGAGGGAGGGACCCCTCACTCAGACAGCAATTGTAAACCTCCACAAGGCAAGGTGCCAAGCTGGACTTAAAGGTCTTAAAAAACTCAGCTGTCAAACCATCTGGCCCAGGAGTCTTTTTAATGGCCAGACTGTCAATGGCTTTGATCACCTCTTCTGCAGTAATTTCCCCAGTCAAACTTGCGGGCGAGACATTACCTTCCAGACCCGGTGTAGACTCCATAAAGCTTAACATCCTTGTCCGGTCGAGGTGCTTCTCACTAAGCAAGTCCACATAAAAGGACCTAGAGACTTCCAGAATACCTGACCTGGATCTCGTCAGAGACCCCGTACCATCCCTTGGGGCAGAGACCATCTTAATTGCTGCACCCTGTTTGCAGTTCTGAAAAGGGTCGGGCGAGTGGTACTTCCCATAATCCCTCTCCAGAACCAAAGAGGCACGCCGGTCATACTGGTACTCCCTGAGGAGAAGCTTGACCTCCGAGATTGCCTCAGAATCTCCACCGCTAGAAACAAGGCGATCGAGCTTCCTCTGCAACCGTTGGTAGGCGATGTACTTATTAAATTGCTTTCTTTTTCCTATGGCCATGAAAAACCTGCCAATCCGCACCTTCGTAAGCTCCCACCACTCCGACTTACTGTTGCAGAAATCCAGCACGGTCTCCTGGGCCTGAAAGAACTCCTCAAAAGATTCTCACCTCCTCGTCTTCCAGCAGAGCCGAATTCAACCTCCAGATGCCCTTCCCTCTCAGCGGCGTGTCTCAAACATTCAAAGTCACAGTAAGCATAAGGTGGTCAGAAAACTCCACTGCCCGACACTCAGGTACCGAGAAGCCAGAATCCTCCTTCAAAAAAAACCTGTCTATCCTACTCTGACTATTACCTCTCCTAAACGTGAAACCACTGCTGTCTGGGCTGCTCTTAACCAAGGCGTCCACCAGACCTGCTTCCCTGACTATAGTATTCAGAAAAACGCTATCATTTCCCAGTCTGTCATTGAAGCCCCTCCTGTTAAAATCACCTCCAAAGACCACCAGCCGAGACGTAAAAAGGAAAGGCTTGATCTTTGTGAAGAGGCATTTCCTGTCCCACTTGGACTGTGGTCCATATTTATTAATTATGCGCAGTTCCTGCCCCCTCACAAGGACATCTAGGATCAGACATCGTCCAATCTCCACCTCAATAATCCGCCGGCACATTACCATACCGGTAAAAAGCACCGCAACTCCGCTGTAAGGCTCAGCCGCAAGAGACCAATAGGAGGGCCCACGCCTCCACTCCCGCTTGGCCAGATGTATGTCAGCCAAGCTGGGCAACCTGGTCTCTGCAAAAACAAAACATCAGCATCAACACCGCTGAGCAAAAATAAGGCTGACTTTCTAGCACTCACAGACTTTATGCTGGCAACATTAATAGTTGCCACCTTTATCGGAGTAGGAACTGCCATTAAGACAATTGAGAGTGGCGTTTCTTAACCCTTTTCTTGACCTTTTTAGAAGGGTCCCCTGACCTCTTGAGAGACCCCCCTACCGCCTCATCCTCCCATCGGGGAGACAGGATCCTCAGACACCTCCTCCTCCCCCGACAGAGTCCCAAACATGTTGTTAAGGGCCAAGTCTCCCACCTCTAAAGAGGAGACAGACCCCGCAGGCGAGAGGACCGGCTTGCTGCGCCTCCCCACCACCGTCCACCCCTCCTCCACCTGAACCCCACCCTGCTCACCCTGAACAGAGCCCTGGGACCCATGAGATTCCCTACTAAGTTTTTCCCTCCTCAACCGGAGAAGGACAGGGGGAGCAAGCACCGATGGCCTAGATTTCCCAACCACCACCCCTGCCCCTCTGACAGCCTCTGCCAGTTTTTTCCCCTTACTGGGAGGGGGAACAGACTCAACAGGAAGCACTACCGGGACACTAGCTGGGGTGGGCACAACTGGGAAGACTGCAACAGGAGGGACGACTGAGGCAACTCCTAGCTCCACCAAGGCCACTGCAGAGACCGACTTGGCCCTTTCCACTGCCACCTCCTCGGCATCCATGCTGTCTAGCTGTGCAGCAATCTCTGCCACCGGGAGGTTCCGGAGTGCCTCCGGGCACTGGTTATATGTGTGACCTAAGACCCCACAGAGATTACACCTTACAACATTGCAATCTCTTGCCAAGTGACCGATCTCTTGACAAAGAGAGCATTTTATTACCGGACATGTGGCTGCAAAGTGCCCCTTTGCACCACACCTGTGGCACACCCGGGGCTGACCAGCATAAAATATGACAATTCTATCCCTCCCTAAGAAGGCAGACGAGGGATTGTGCTGCAGCACATTGCCCTCCACTCTCAAGCGCACGGTTGTTGTCCATCCTCCTGTCCAAATCCCCCTCTCATCAACCACCTTGCTGAAGGCCCCTAGGACGTCCCCAAACCTCCCCAACCATACTACAATGTCTGACGGCAGGATGGACTCATTCCGCACAAGAATGGTCACTTTTTTAATTACATTTTGCCGCGATATCAGCTTGGGGGACAACCCCACCCACCTGGGACTATGAACATAGGTAGCCTCATAACATTGCCAGAACAAGTCGCGTTGTTCTGGCCTCACAAATGAGACATCATATTCCCCAGTCCCTACTGGAGCTATAAAAGCAAAAATATCGGCTGCCTTGAAGCCCATCTCCAAGACGCGATCGATCACTTTCTTTCTACTCAAAGGGGGCCCCTCCCCTGACCATTTCAACTGTACCACATTTCTTCTTACTGCTGAAGTGGGCAGATTACCTGCCCGTGCCAGCAACGACCTCACCAGCCCCTGCCCACCTCCTACTACTGCTGAATAATTCAAAACTGGCTTAACACCTGCAGCAGAAGAGACTGGACCAGGGGGGACAGAGAAAACAGAGGCTGAAACCTGAGGAGCATGACCCTGCACCGTCAAAGCACCTACACCAGCACCCAAAGGGGCGGGACCTACCAGGGCAGTATCCAGGGGGGCGGTACCCTGCAAAGGGGGGCCCGATGGGGAAGGACCCAACATAGCCGCAGATATTATCCCTGGGGGAAGGGGACCCTCCATGGGGGAACCTACAGCTGCTGCATTAACACTCTGAGGGGCGGGACCAGCAGAACCAGTACCCAATGGGGCGGGGTCCAAGGGGTCTGCGCCCGAGGGAGCGGGACCTTGAGAGGAGGGAAATAATAAAGGGGAACTTTGCCCAGCCAGAGACAACACTCCGGTGGGTGGGACCCTGGGAAGGGGGGCCCGGTTGGGCGGGACCCACCATCTCCGCAACAATACTTCCCCGGGGGGCGGGGCCTAGCGGGACCAAAACCAGACTGACAGGGGGGAGGACCGAGGCACTCTTCTCTTGCTCCACAGCGGAGCTCTGCACAACAGGCACACCTGCTTGTAAACCTGTGTCCATCATGCCCTCACTGTTCGGCAGTACATTACCCACTGATGTCACTGGGACCCGCTGCCTGTCCTTCTCAGCCGCGGGCTCTCCCACCCTCTCCATCAGGCTGCTCTCTAGGGAGCTGGGGATCCGCTGGAGTTTGACGTACACGGCCCTCTCTCTGACAGTTGGCTTCGCCGACTTTGGCATCTTCTCCTCCACTTCCGTGTCAGACTCTAACGAGAACCAGAAGTGGTCTGGACGGAGTGCCTGCTCCACCTCCGGCACGAAGCTCAATCCACCAGCTGCCTCCTCTTCCCCCACTTGGGTGCCCCAATCCACTCCTTGCTGTCCCAGGGGGATGGTGCCCAAACTTCTGGATTCCTCGGCGTCCTTCATAGCCACTGGCGCCATTTCCAAATTTGGTGCCGCGGGCTCAACCAGCCCCTGCAGCGGCTCACCTCTCATCACCGGCTCTTGCAATAGTTCCTCCATGGAAGAGGGTTCACCCACGGGGCCTCTCGCCGCCGCCATGCACCTGCTCCTTGCCGCTCTGAAGCGGCTGTCATTCCCAAAATTTTCCTTTAGCTCTTTTTTTTGAGGGTTGCCACATACTTTGTCTGTTGCGAGACCTTCTGCTCCAGGGCCTCCAGACCCGGCTTCATAGATTGCCGTTTGGTGCTCCAGACTCTGTCATAACTTGACCAGAGTTTTATAAGCTCCATGCTTAACTTGGTCAACTTAGCTTCTTCCTCCTCAACGGTCTTCACTCGCACCACCATACGGTCTCTATATTCCCCATAGCTCTCCCCCATCTTTGGGGCTGTTCCCAGGTCCTCAATGGTGGAGAGATTGGGACCGGTACTAGGCACCTCAGGGGGCCTTCCTCCTGCAGGGCCAGGCCCAGGAGCAGACATCCTCCCTGTGCTGGCTGGGACAATCAAGCCCCTGGCTTTTCAGGCCTTCCTGGAACTCAGCAGAGCTCTCCAACTTGCAACCACACCAGTCAGGAATGGAGATTTTTTATTTATGTATTAATGGCATACATAAACCAACCCCATCAATTTTAAATATAAAAGTACAAAAACATAAATAAATACAAAACTCAACCAAAGAACTGAAAAGTCCCAAAAAGTCCCAAAAAGTCCCTGGGGAAAGAAAAACAAACCAATAATAAACTTAGCCTTTATGGATATAACATAAAGTCCATCTCCTGAAAAGGAATCACATAACTATATACTTATATACAAGCAAATAAAAAGTCCCAATCCTGAAAGGGAACACTTAAACTTACAGTTGCAAGAAAAAGTATGTGAACCCCTTGGGATTACGTGGAGTTTTGCATGAATTGGGCATAAAATGTGCTCTGAACGTCATCTAAATCACAACAATAGAAGAACACAGTCTGCTGAACATAATACTACACAAACATTAGATGTTGCCATGGTTTAATTGCACATAACATGTAAACATTCACAGTGCAGGGAGGAAAAAGTATGTGAGGCCCTAGCTTAATGACTTCTCTCAGAGCTAATTGGAGCCAGGAGTGATCCAACCTTGACTCCAATCAGTGTGATGATATTGGTTGTGTTGCTGACAGCTGTCCTGCCCTTAAAAAAAACACACACCTGTTTTGGGTTTACTGGTTTCAAGAAGCACTGTCTGATGTGAACCATGCCTCGCAGAAAAGAGCTCTCAGAAGACCTACGATCAAGAATTGTTGACTTGCATGAAGCTGGAAAGGGTTACAAAAGTATCTCCAAAAGCCTTGATGTTCATGTGTATACTTTTTCCTCCCTGAACTGTGAATGTTTACATGTTATGTGCAATTAAACCATGGCAACATCTAATGTTTGTGTAGTATTATGTTCAGCAGACTGTGTTCTTCTATTGTTGTGACTTAGATGACTTTCAGAGCACATTTTATGCCCAATTCATGCAAAACTCCACGTAATCCCAAGGGGTTCACATACTTTTTCTTGCAACTGTATATACACTATATACAATATACACACAAGGGCCTTTATAGCCAAGACCCCTGCAAAGGAAGGCACAGGAGAAATCCCCCAAAGGAGCCTTTATGGCCCAGCACAGACACATAAACAATTTCCATACTAACTGCTGCTTGCGGCCTTTATGGCCCAAACCATACAGACCATCAACCGACTAACATAGCAGAATATATACACTGCAGGAGAAGGACTAAGGAACCCGCAGACCTTCCACATCTGACCCCTACAACCTACCAGAAAAGGCTACCAAAAAAAATCCTTCAGCCTTACATCGCTCCAGAGCCTCCCGGAAGGAGAGAGAGATCCCTCATCCAGACAGCTGTTATACACTTCCGCGAGACGAGGTGCCAGGCAGGATTTAAAAGCCTTAAAAAATTCTGCTGTCAGACCGTCTGGCTCAGGAGTCTTTTCAATGGCCAGATTATCAATCGCTCTGGACACCTCTTCTGCAGTAATCTCCCCAGTCAAACTCGCCAGAGGGACATCACTGTCCAGACCAGGCGTGGATTCCAAAAAGCTTGACAACCCTGTCCGGTCAAGGTGCTTCTCACTCAGTAAATCTGCATAAAAGGACCTGGAGACCTCCAGAATCCCCGACCTGGATTTAGTCAGGGACCCCGTACTATCCCTCAGAGCAGAGATCGTCTTAACTGCTGCACTCTGTTTGCAATTCTGGAAAGGGTCGAGCGAGTGGTATTTCCCATAATCCCTCTCCAGAACCAAAGAGGCATGCCGATCATACTGGAGTTCCCTAAGGAGAAGCTTCACCTCTGAGATTGCCCCCGAATCTCCACCGCTAGAAACAAGGCGGTCGAGCTTCCTCTGCAACCGCTGGTAGGCGTTATACTGTTTAAACTGCCGTCTCTTACCAATGGCCTTGAAAAGCCTGCTGTGCGGCACTTTGGTGAGCTCCCACCACTCAGAATTACTGCCGCAGAAATCCAGCACCGTCTCCTGCGCCTGAAAGAACTCCTCGAAAGATTGTTTCACCTCCTCATCCTCCAGCAGAGACGAATTCATCCTCCAGATGCCCTTTCCTCTTAGCGGCGTGTCTGTAATATTCAAGGTGACAGATAGCATAAGGTGATCGGAAAACTCCACCGCCCAACACTCAGGTGCCGAGAAGGCAGAGTTCTCCTTCAAAATAAACCTGTCTATCCTACTCTGGCTATTACCTCTCCTATAGGTGAAACCTGTGCCGTCTGGGACACTTTGAATCCAAGCGTCAACCAGACCTGCCTCCCTGACTATAGCATTTAGAAAAACGCTATCATATCCCAGCCTGTCAGTGAAGCCTCTCCTGTCCTTGGGCCTAGTAATGTTGTTAAAAATCACCTCCAAAGACTACCAGCCGGGATGTAAAGAGGTAAGGTTTAATCCTCGCAAAGAGGTTCTTCCTGTCCCACTTGGACTGTGGGCCATAGATATTAATGAGACGGAGCTCTTGCCCCCTTACGAGAACATCCAGAATCAGACATCTTCCGATCTCTACCTCAATTATCCGCCGACACGTTACCATGCCGGTAAAAAGCATCGCAACTCTGCTGTAAGGCTCAGCCGCAAGAGACCAGTAGGAGGGCCCACGCCTCCACTCCCGCTTGGCCAGATGGACATCAGCCAAGGTGGGCAACCTGGTCTCCTGCAAAAAGAAAATATCAGCTTCCATCCACATGTTAAAAATTAAGGCTGTTTCTCTAGCACTTACAGACTTCAGGCTGGCAACATTAATAGTTGCCACCTTTATCGGAGCGGGAACTGCCATTAAGATAATTGAGAGGGATGTTTCTTAATCCTCCTCTTGGCTTTCTTGGCAGGGTACCTCACTCTAAGAGACCCCCCCAGCATCCTCGTCCTCCATCGGGGAAGCGGGATCACCTGACCCCTCCTCCTCCCCTGACAAAGCCCCAAACCTATTCCCCAGGGCCACATCCCCCACCTCTAAAGAGGACACCGACCCCGCTGAGGACAAAACTGGCTTACTCCGCCTACCCACCAGGGACCACCCTTCCTCCACCTGAGCCCCTACTGGAGCAGAACCTTGGGACTCCCGGGACTCCCTACCGGGCTTCCCACTCCGCCGCAGCGGCAAGAGCACGGGGGGAGTAGGCACTGAGGGACTAGACCTAGCCTCAACCATCCCAGCCCCTTTAGCAGCCTCCCTCAGCTGTTTCTTACTCCTGGGAGGAGGAACCGGCACACAAGGGGGAACAACAGAGGACTTCAAAGGGGTAGACGAAACAGGGGGGACAGAGACAGGAGGGGCCACAGAAACCTCCCCTTCCCTCACAAGGGCCGCCACAGCAACCGAAGCCGCTCTCTCCAATGCCGTCTCCGCCTCTTCAGCATCTATCCAATTCAACTCTGCTTCAAACTCCCCCATGGGAAGGTTGTGGAGGGCCTCCGGGCACTGGTTGTATGAATGCCCGAGCTTCCCACAGAGATTGCATCGAATGACATTGCAGTCCCTGGCCAGGTGTCCTATTTCCTGACACAGGGAACATCTAATGACGGGTCAGGTGGCCGCAAAATGCCCCTTGCCCCCACACCGGTGGCAGACCCTCGGCTGCCCCGCATAAAAAATTATCAAGCGGTCCTTTCCCAAAAAAGCGGAGGAGGGAATGTGCTGGAGCACATTTCCAACCACCTTTAAGCGGACGGTGGTCGTCCACCCACCTGTCCATATTCCCCTTTCATCATTGATCTTCCCAAGGGGCCCCATCACATCCCCATATCTGCTTAGCCAGACCACAATATCTGATGCTGGGATGGATTCGTTTCTCACCAGCACCGTTATTTTTTTAATCAGGGACTGGCGAGAGACGAGCCTCGGGGTTAGGCCCACCCACCTAGGGCTGGTGACAAAGGTGGCCTCATACCTCTGCCAAAAGAGGTCCAACAATTCCGGCCGCATGAAGGACACGTCATATTATCCAGTACCAACTGGAGCAATAAACGCGAAAATATCCGTGGCACGGAAGCCCATTTCTAATATCCGGTCTATGACCTCTATCCTGCTAAGGGGGAGGGCCCTCCCCTGACCATTTGAGCTGAACAACATTTCGCCTTGCGGCGGAAGTGGGTAGGTTACCTGCCCTTGCCCGGGCCGATCCCACTGACCCCTGACCTCCCCTAACTGCAGCGGAGTAACTGAGCCCCGATCTAGCCCCAGGGGCACTCAACACCAAGGGGGCATGACCAGGGGAAGCCACCACACCAGCAACTGAAGGGGCAGACGCAGATGAGCCATGACCTGGGGGAGCCCGGGGCTGGGGACCACCCATACCAGCAGGAGAACTCACCTGAGCCCGACCCGCAGGAGCCTGGACCTGAGAACCTGGAGCCCCCTGAGGAGAAACCGGGGGACCTGCTGGTTGCACACCAGAGGCCACCATGCCCCCCAACCTCAGCCTGCCCCTGCTCCTGCTCACCTTCCTCCGGCAACTCCCCCAACAATTCCTCCACCAAGGAGGCCTCCTCCACCGGACCCCGCATCGCCGCAACACTGCGGCTTCTTACAGCCTTAAGTCTCGCTTCGTTCAAATATTTTTCACTGAGGACGCCGCTCTTGCGCTGCAGCATCGCCACATACCTCCCCTGCTGGGACACACGTAATTCCAGCGCCTGCAGGTTTGGTTTCATGGCCTGCCGCTTTGTAGACCATACCCGGTCGTAGGATGACCGGAGCTTCTTTAGCTCCAGAGTCAGCTTCTGGAGCTTGGCTTCCTCCTTCTCTACTAACCTGGCCCGAGCGGTCACACGGTCTTGGTAGGCAGAGTAAACTTCCCCCTTCCTAGGGGCCGTTCCCAGGTCCTCTACTGGTGGAAAGGAGAGGCCGGTACTAGGCCCCTCCAGGGCCTTCTCCTTGCTGGACCCAGGCCCAGGATCCACCATCCTGCCTGGGCTGGGCAGGGCACTTTAGCCCCAGGCTTCTCAGGCCTACCTGGGGCTTAGCAGAGTACAGTCCAACACAGCCCCTCCACACGGTGTTGAAAGGTTGTCGATAGCCCCTGGCTATCAGTCTTTATCAGGCTGTTGAAGGTACGACGCTTCGGGGAGATTGACTTCATCTCAGAAAAGACAGACATACACACAGTGATAGTTAAAATCAATCTCTCAAGTTTATTAGCGGGAAGAAAATTAATATAACAGAAAAAAAAAGGTGGGGGGCACAGAGTATCAAAAAGCTGAGTTGTCAGTATTTGATTGGCTGAATACAAAAAGACAAACATTGACGTAAATTCTGAAAAGTGATGAGAAGTGGAGTTTCACTTTCCCAGGAATAAAAGTTTCTAAATTGTTTTAAAACACTTATCTACTACATACAATAGAATCTCACTAGATACTTGTCAAGGCTATGAACATGACTTTCTCAGGCCTTGAAATCAGTTACAAGTATCCAACAATTATTTTCCCATGGGACAGAAGTATTTGACTTTTAATTATATCATAACAGAAACAGGTGCTGTTAGTATAAAGAAATAATTGGATACTATCTCCATCTCTACCAAGGCTAAGCTTAAGATAAAAAATAGAAGAATATTGTGAGTACAGTTCTATAACACATAACTGACACAGCATATTTTCATTAACTCATTCTGGGTATAATACAAAACAATTAATACAAAAATAGAGTACAAAATATAGAATGGAGTTGGGGGAAAACAAAATGACAGACCTAAAAGACATACATTCCCCTTCAGGTGTCAGGAATGGATTCACCACTGGTGGTGGGACTCACCTGCCGTGTGGGCTGCAGTACCAGGGCTGGCCAGCGGATGCGCTCAGCAACCAGAAGCTCACTCCTGCAGCCAGCCATCAGCTGAAGCTGATCGCAGGAGGTGTATTTAAGCAGGACCAGGCCTGTGATCAGGGCCTTGGTGTATTGTTTCCCATGAGCCCCTGTACCTGGTATCCTGTGTTCCTATTCTGCTGACTATCTGATTTGTTGCCGACCCTGCCTGATCCTGACCTCTGCTGACTTCTCCTGCTTGATCCCTGGCTTGCCTGACCATCCTTCTGCCTGATCCTCTGTACCGCGCTGCCCATGAGTTACTGAACCCGGCTTGTGACCCTGACTATTCTCTGCCTGCTCGTTGCTGACCTGGCCTGCCTGACTACGCCTGACGATACCCAGACGATCCATCCATCAATCCCGCACGGATCTGTCCCTGTTACCAGGTCTGCCAGCCTCTTCACGTCAGGCTTTCCCACGGTACATACCCTCGGCAGACCCCTCTACCACAGTTGGGTGCACTCAGGGGCCACGACCTCGTCTCAGTCCTACGCCAAGTCCATCCCCACCATCAGGGGCTCTGGTGAAAAGGCAGACTGGGGCTTAGACTCCGCGCCCTGGGGAATCCCGTTCTGTGGGTACTAGAGATCCTGCCGGGAGGTGCCTGACAGTACCTAACGGCCTGCCTGACCATTCCACCTCTCCAGCCCTGACTACGCCTGTGTTCCTGAAGCCTGCTACTTCCCTGTGTCAGTCCACACATTTCTGGTCATACCCGGATCCCTAACAGATACGGGTCAACCTGGCGGTGAATAGGCAGCCTACATCACTAAAACAGAGGTTAAAAAAAAAGATTCTAGGCTCACGTACGGCTATCAGGAAGGTGTATTAGGCCGCCACGAACTAGAAAACCAAATGTTAAAGTTGGTAATGTTATGGGCTAAATAAAATATAATCTCCTGCGCTTGAATAGAGAAACCTACCACTAAGCTGCTAACACCTCCCTTCAACCATAAAGTGTGTCACGGTGTAAGGTCAGGTTCAGAGACCAGTTGCTATAACAGTAAAAGGCTTACCTGGAACCAGCAGGATAGGTACACCAGCGGATCCCCCTGGGAATGACGCAGGCTCACCTGAGGTGCGGGGTCTAAGTATTAACCGGTATTCACCAGAGCTCCTAATGGTGGAGATGGATTGGGCTGCGTGTTAATACCAGGTCGCAGATCTCAGGATCACCCCACCAGGGAATGAGCAGACTGGGAACCAATAGCGGATCAACAGGTTAGGGATCAGACGAAAGCAGAGTCGGTCACAAGCCAAGGGTCGGTCACAAATGGTAGCAGATCAATCGTGGTCAGGAACAAGCCAAAGGTCAGTAGCGGAGGTGTAGACAGCAGCAGGAACAGTAGCAGGAATATTGGCTGGAAAGGCACAATAATCTGGCAAGGAGGAAGTCCAAGGACATGGCTTATATAGGAAGTTCATGGGAGGAGCAAGGAGTTCAAGGTTCAAGAGCAAACAAGGCACAAGGCAGGATTATCCAATAGATAAGGCAAAGTGTTGTCCAGCATCCCAGGTAGCTCAGTGAGTAGAGTTACTGCCTGACACAGTAGAAGTCCCAGGTTCAAGTCCAGGCCCTGACAAAGTGTAAGACAACAAAATAATTAATGGTGCAGCGCTGAATAAATACTAAATCAATATACAATTAAACTAATTAAATAACCATATTATGGTAAAAATAGTGTATTACTAATTAGTGCTCACACATATAATCAGAAATAATTTCTACCCCAACCTTAAACTCATATTAAGTGAATAACATATTCATGCATGTGTATAAAACACTCTCTGAAATAATACAAACTATGTATATATATTATATATACATACACACATTTAACATATATCCGCTGCAAAAATGTCCCAGCAAAGTAAATATAAATCCGTCCTCCACAGCAATGGCTCGCGTGCAAATATAGTGAATCCAGTGCCCACTACACTATTTTTACAATGTTATGAGCTAAAACTCTAGGGATGTCAATACTTTATAGCAAAAATTGGTACGGTCTCAGTATCTATTTGCAACGACGGTAAACCCATATAACAAACATGCAAGGAGCGTAAAGAGAGAGACCCTATAATAAACACACCCGCATTTCCCACCCCATGGTAGGAGTTACTCTATTCGAGGTGCCTTAAGATCTCTATTTCAGATAGAGGCCGTGAGACATGAATGTTTTAGGTGTGCGACTAACCAAACAATGGGATGGCAATGCAAAAATATGGAAAAGCAGGGCAGCATAGCAAAGTCAGTCATGACGTGGCTTACGGTGGGCTGGTGAGGGTGGAAGACTGTCTCCGGTGATGAGTCTTCTTCAGACAGGAGGGACTGTTGAGTGTCTGTATTTGACAAGTCAGCAGCTACATTTTTGGTATCTGCTGAGTTTGTTTAACAAATCAAATGGAAAACCTCTAACTTAGAGGACAAACATACATTAGGCCTAATCTTTGCTCTCCGATTTCTATATGCTCTGTCAAACTGTTACTTTCTTCTTCAATAAAAAAGACCTGGATTTGGGCATCCTTGTGTGGATTATTCTTGGTAATATTGTAGTCTGTTACTAACATTAATATTGTCCCACCTCAGATATACTAGCCAATTCTATGGATCGAAAAGATATAACTTAATTTAAGATAACAATTGGTCAAGACCAAAACAAGGACCCTATTGATTACAACTGCAACAAATGTAATCTCTACCTACGGTAGAATACGTACATGTGAAGTAGCGGGTGATAATGTCTGCACGTGTGGCCATCCCATCTGCAGTATTTTGGCTTGCCAATCACAGCAATAACATGATCATAAAGCTAACCTTTGCATGCATGCATATAGCTCTTTCTCTGGCCCCGCTGGGCTGAGAGGGTGTTCCCAGCACAGTCCTCAGTGGGGCCAGAGAAAGAGCTATATGCATGCATGCAAAGGTTAGCTTTATGATCATGTTATTGCTGTGATTGGCAAGCACAGTGGCCTCCTAACTGCAGGGCCTGGGCCTATGTCATTTATGGTAACATACATGCAATATTATAGTTCATGTGTAGCCACAAACACACACAATACTTTACCAAGAAGCCAGCCGTCTGGCATTTTGCCACTCTGGAATTTGCGGTATACACCCGACTGCTGGAGGATAAAAGCATCATGGCACGACCCAGGAAAACCTGTGTTGACACTCATAATACGCTGTCTGGCTTCAGACAAGTTAGATGTTGAGTGAGTGGTACTGCTTGCGGTTGCGAAAGTTCCTTTCTTCTCTCCTGGGTGCCCTTGATTGCGACATTGGTGCAATCGATTGCACCCAGTACTTGTGGCATTTGTGCCCGCTGGTAAAAGTCCACCTTCACTCTATTCCACTCATCTTCTTTTTGTGGCCAGTGAATAAATTGGGGCACCAGGTCAAGATGGTTGGTTGACTTATGCCAACCACAAGTCCAGAGGTGGTTTGGAAGCTGCCCCGACCCAAAATATACAGGGCCATCAGCAATTTGACAATCCCGGGTACAGCATGACTGCGCCTTGTGTTGGGGCGCAATCTTTTCCTCTATGAGGTGATAGAGGTGCAGAATTGCTTCTCGTCCTAAACGGAACCGACGCCGGATATCAGAGTCCCGCAAATTTTCAAGATATGCCCTTTCCAAAAACAGCCTTGGTTGGCGGAAGCACACCAAAGGAGATGGAGGAGGTTCCTGATGTGCAGAAGCTTCAGCTGCATCACAGAACAGCTGCAGTAACACAGTTGCTGCAACATGCCAGCACTCCTCATATGCCTCGCTTCTTTCCTGCCTCACACCTACGTCCATTTTACCATAGCTCAAAATGCAGAGGCAAAATCAAAGACATACCAACACTGAATATTTTTTGAGCCATTCTCCCCAAGCCAAAAAACCCAGCCAGATCACAATTAAAAGCACACACAACTGTCAATTTTCTAAGTCCTGAAAAAGGAATCTCCAGGGGCAAATCATTTTACAGTGCCTCCCCCCCAAAACAAAGTAAATGAAATAATGTTTTTGGCCTCACATGTAAACATGAGGCCAATAATTAGACTGCTTGAGTTTGGCACATCACATGACTAGCAGGAAGATCTATTCCTTTGACAGACCTATCCACCCAGATCCTCTGCTTTAAAGTTGCATAAAGCCCAAAAGGCATCATAAAGACTAATGTATTGTTCATTGACAAATACACTATATTGGCAACACTGTTGGGATGCCTTCCTTTCTGCACACATGAACTTGAATGGCATTTCAGTCTTCGTCCGTATGGTTCAATATTGAGTAGTCCCGCCGTTTGTAGCTCAAACTGCTTTAAATTGTCTGGAAAGACTGTTTAATCTTTTCGGATATTCTTAGACTGGCACATGAGATAATTTTTCTTTTTCACATTGAGTTGTCATGAGACCTTTGTTTTAAAAGTGATTCAAGGATTTTCGTATGCATTGGTGTTGATCTCTTCAGATCCACAGTTATATCAACAATTCTTTGGGATGCATTTACATGCATTGTGCTTTGTAAATATTTTGTGGCACATTTATATTTGATTGGAGCATTTTGGATTGGTATTTAAGCCTTTTTGGAATGTTGCCTTAACAAATGTTATATCTTTGGATTAAATGTTTGAAGGCCAAGGTCTAAAAGCCTGCAGTACCTTATGGGCATATTGTAGCCATCCTAACACATCTGCCTCCTTGTTTGGCCCACTAATGGTGCCACTAAAGGTGCCCACTAATTCTTGTGGACCCTGCTCCTGAGCCTTACCATGCCTCTTTCTACTCTCAAACAGTCTCGTGGCCTGTGGCTGCCAGTGTCCTATTTCTCTGGATAAACTGTTGTGAAAAACATAACAATGAGTAATCCCTCAAACCCTGAACAAAAATGTTAGATCATACATACAGCCTAACTTGTATCTGTTGCTAATCATCTTGAAATCTATTTTCAGATCTTTTTGACCTGGATGCCCCAGCTGATAGAGTGGGTGAACAATCTGCATCCGATGTTGGGGTATGGGAACTGCTGTAATGGGGTGGGGATATTCAAATGCATGTTGCATGTGTATTTGTGAAATGTAATGCACTTTTTTTGTTTTTGTGGTGCAGGGAATTTCAGACACTCCTGTATTACATCAAAGTCCATCACCTGCACCTGAGTGGGCTGAACCTCCAGTAAGAGATGCTAAAGATGTTATCCATAATGAGTTACCCATTTAGAGTATAACTGTTCCTGCCTGGGCAGGATTTGGCACCGTGATGTGTAACTTACTTTTTTGGGATCATTGCTTAGTCATGAGCTGGAGAGAGTGATGTGCATGTGACAATTTGGAATTGTAGCTTTTCACTTTGTCTAAATCCCAATCCAATCACATTTCAGAGCAGGAAGGTATCAGTCTGCGTAAAGATGCCAAATCATTTATTTCGGGCAAATGTTCATCCAGTGTAATGTGTCAGGGAAAGGCATTTGCCAAGACCTGGTCCTAGGGGTGGGACAAGAACATGAGCTAGTGTTTGTTGTCAGATGAGCCCCCTGTCCTACTGTATGCTTGTGCTGTGTGTTAAACATTCTTTAATAATTTTTTTTGTTTGTTTCTCCTTGCAGCCAACATTGGATTCAGCTGGATTGGCACCCCATCCACCTGGACCCAGCACCCTTCTCGAGCTTGGGGAAAGGCTGGTGTTCTATATGGATAGATTATGGGAGCAAAGGAGGCTTTATAATGCACCACCTTTAGAAGCTTTACTGGAGCTCCAACAGTCAGCCCTGCTTGAACTTGTCACTGCAGTCCAGGATCAGACTGCAGTGCTGCAGCAAAACAATGCACTGCTGCATGATATCCGAGACTTGTGTCAAGCAGGGAGTCAATGCCAATGGTGCCACACAGTTCCCCTGATGAAAGTGGTGGGGAAGCAGCAGGGGAACAATATTTGGAGTTGCCAATTCAGGAGTCACCCACGCTGGAGTAGTCCCTTCAAGAAACCCCACCCCAGCCCCCTCAACCCCAGGTCCAGTATGACTCCTTACCTATGCCTCACACTTCTGCACCTTCCTCACACTCCACTTTGCACCTTGACCACAAAACCACTTTCATGCCTCTCACATTGTTCCTACACACACCTCTCAATACCTTTACCGCCCTTACCAGACACATCGTGCACACGTCCAGCCACACTCCAATGCCCCTCCCAACATTCACCCTACCAACAGACCCCTATTTACCACACATTCACCCCCTTCTTCAGCACTCCCTCCCTATCACTCTTTCAAAGCCCCACAACCAATGTACATTGCCTTACAGCCCTTCTTTCCCTTCCCCACTTCACCAGCCAGCTATACCCAATACCCTCTCCCAGCCCCTCAATACCTACCTCCTCCCCAACCCTCATAACCCCCCCCCCGCAGCAGCAGCACCTGCTGCAGGAGCTGCAGCCGCTGTGGCACCTGCTGCCGCCGGAGCCATAGCCTCCCCCCCCCATTAATTTAGGTACTTATATAGCACTGTCAATTTACGCAGCACTTTACATATATATTGTACATTCACATCAGTCCCTAACCCTCAAGGGGTGTACAATCTAAGGTCCCTAACTCACATTCAGACATACACATACTAGGGACAATTTAGAAAGGATCCAATTAACCTACCAGCATGTCTTGGGAGTGTGGGAGGACCCGCAGGAAACCCATGCAGGCACAGGGAGAACATGCAAAATCCAGACAGGAGGTGCCGTGGCTGGGATTCGAACCAAAGACCCTAGTACTGCCAGGCGGAAGTGCTAACCATTTAGCCACTCAATGTTTATTTACTGTGTATATTTTTATTAATGTTAATAAAAAAAAATTTTTTTAAAGTGGCTGAACGTGTCTTGCATATTGTCAAATGTTTTTGAGCTAATAAAGTGGAGTTGGTCATGTAGAGAATCCAACACAGGTTTTTTTGTTTAGTGTTGCTATCAGTAATTCTAAATAGTTAATGTTGACGATTGCAGCATCAGACCCCAGCCCTTTCAACAAACTGGTGACTGAAGGACTAGCCAATCTAAAACAGCGCTGTCAAGTACATAACAATGCCACGCCCAGCTGCACCCTGCACAAAGCTTTTCCAGCTAATGGACCACACTCTGTGTTCCGACAGCCTGGGAGCGATTGTTACTGGGTCAGGTTAATTACGCAATTAACCCTTCACACTGCCAACACCTTTTTGTACAGAGAAAGAGGAAACTTAGCAATATCAGCAATAACACTATGATGGTTGCATAAGCATCGGTATACCACTGTCAACTCAGGCAGCGATATACTGAAGTTTAAAACACACAGTATCACTCTTCAGAGGCAGGGGTGCTTATTTTGCATTAAAGAGCTTTAAAAAACAGTTCAACACTTCCAGAAAGTAAGATTTATTACTAAAAGGTCAAAAGGGTGCAAGAAAAATATTTTCAGAAAAAGATGTAGCAGATAAATAGAACAATAGCACAGCAAAGAGAACAGAAGTTTAGAGGGATAAAGTACTTGCCCTGGGTTAAGTAGATCAGGTTTCACAGCCAAAAGGGGCTTATCTCCCAAAGTTAGTTCCTATATTAAAAGGGAGATTCTACCATTTTCTCTCAAGTCAGCTTAGCTTAACTTCAAGCATCACAGCCTTTATCTATGAACTCAGCAGGGTGTCTCCCTGAAGCAGAGAACCAATTGCCTCATTTGGGCGGGTGTGGCAGGCGGAGACCCAAGCTATGACCAAAAATCACTCATTGCTTATATTAGGGTTCATAACTTACCCTGGATACATATAACATTCTATCCACGAGTAGATTAATACGCACAATCTTCTGCTAAACGTCTACATATGAGATACCTGCTTTGATGCTTAAGGAGATATAATTTTCTGCTCTCCTGTATGTGAGAGCTAGGGTGTGTAATATACCAAGCGGCTTGTCTTAAAGTGAGCCATCCGAATATGTGCTCCATGTTTGTGTAATTATTTCCTATTTGGAGATATAAAATTATATGTAAAACTGGGTTTTAAAATGTAAGTCTGTTTTACAATTCCCTGGAATGTCTTTTGAAGCTCAGTGATGGCTCGGTTTATGGCTTTATAACCCCTTCTCCAGCAAGAGTCTCTCAGACAGAGGGGCTCCAGCTAGTAAGGTTTATAGCCATGACGCCCTCCCAATGAGTTTGCTGCCTGTGATCTCTGTCATCATCCAGACCACATGTCACTCAACAGAGAGGGGGGGGGGATATCGGAGGAATCTGATTTGGGAGAGAGAGATACAATATGGAGGGGTTTGGAGCAAAATGGATGAGCGCGTCCCTCTCTGTGGGCACAATTGCTACAGTTAACACTCAAAAAAACAGCACATACTAAATAACATTGAAATTTGACACTTCCCAAGGCATTGGTGGTTATACTTTTTGGCTTTTCTGCTGTTTTTGCCTGGTGGTGTGTCCTTAAAAGAGTTCTAGATGTTCCACATCAAACAAGTTCTCTGGCACATGTAGCAGTTGGGCATTATCTGCTATCAATTTGGCTGACCCAATTGAGCAAAGAATTATCAGTGGACTCTGTGGGCAAGGCTAACTTTCCAAAATATGGGAAAAAACAATATTGCAGCTTGTATGCAAATTGTTGGCTAGCTTTGCTCTGTGTGGGATGCTGATTTTGAAGAAGACTCCTGCATCAAACACTTGCCTCCCCAGAGACTGACACTGCTGTCCAAATACGTTCCCTGGGCTACTTCATTGACACACACTATAAAAGAAGTGTGTCAATTGCCAGGCCACCAGGTGCAGAACCAGGCCACAAATTACAAACATTAAGCCTGCCAAAGAAAGCTAGAGACACCTAAAAGTTGTGAGAATAACAAAAAGGACTTCTGTTGTTTGGACTATCATTATGCTTGACTAACTTGACCCAGACTAAGTTTGCTTTACACACCGTGTTACATCTTGCCCGAGCTTGGTTGGGGAGCATAGGATCTTACGCTGCCTGATTCTAGACGTGTGTCTATGGAATTTATGTGCCCAGTGGACACTTGTTCCTCACTTCATTCCCTTCCCACCTCCTGTTGACAAAACACTGATATGTGAATGAGCAACAAGTTGGATCCAAGTGGTATGTGGTGAGCAGATAGTCAATTTGGCCATTAGGGTCTCTTCTTTGCTGTGGGATATTGCATGTAAGTGGTCTCATCCATAACTGATAGTCCTTCCAAGAGCAGCTTTCAAGTCATGTGGCTTCTGTGTAATGCCAATCCCAATTAGAAATGAAGTGAGAAGAAACATCTTGACAGAGTTCCCCACAGGACCCACCCACACATTATCTACTTGGTTGCACCTCCCCTTTTGCCAGTCTTCACAACTACACTCCACCAAGCTACCTTGAAGTCCCTGGATGGACTGAAGAGCTACTCCAAATGTAAACAATGTAACGTGAATGGAGTGTTCTGTGTAAACTATTGCGGCATTTCACAAGCGGCAGCAAACTAAGATTGGGAGTAGCTGCAGACAGCAAGCAGACAACTTCAATCTTTATATATCCGAGTTTAGGATTGAAGGAGCTGGTTTACCTCTTTGCAACATTCAATCCTAAAGCTGGACTTGCCAGAAAAGACTTTGTTTGGACATTAACAAAAATTCAAGGTAAGCAAGATTGGCCACTGCAGCTGGAGCTAGCCGAGTACTGCAATGCTTTAGGGACATGCAGATCAGCTCCAACTGCAATCAAGAAGATTGCCTACCTGCAAAGGCTAAAGAAGGCCACAACACAGTGCACTGTCAAATATAAATAACATTTATTTTTATATAAAAATTTAAAAAATTTTAAATTGGTGCCTGAAGTAGGCCACTACGTCTGGCTGGTTTTCGGCTGGCCTCACCTCCAATGCCTGCTCCAGCATCCCAATACGTTCACACACCCTGCCCATGAGGCCACGAATGGCTGGGTGGTTTAACACTGTAGAAAAAGTCAGAAAAAATGTATTAACTGCAATATAAAAAGTAGACACTTGCTTCCAAAACAAACAACAACAGCATGCAATACTTTGTCCATTATCCTGAAAGCACTCTATGCTGTTGTCAACTCATAATTGGAGCTTACATTTCTTGCCTGGGAGGATTTCATGGGCCAGGGAGTGAGCTTGGAATCCTTAGGCCTAGATTAAAGTGTTTGCTCACTGACTACAAATATATCTGTGGGCAACAGTGAAAAGGGCAATCTCATCAGTAAAGACAACAGATGACTTTGCCACACCTATCTCCTCCACAGAGTTCTCAAAGACATCTATCCTAGCTTTCTATTAGCTGCAGGGGAGGGAGGGTGATCCCTACACACATTATACACAGCCAGAGAACAGAGCTGAGCAAACTCTGTGAGCCTATTGGAGGCTAGTGGCCCAACTCGCTCCACACAGGTCCAGAGATTCCTATAGAGCTGGCAGTGTAATTAACCAGGTGTGTCCTTGAAGGGAGGTGGTCCATCTCCCAGGAAGCTGGATGTGTCAGCTGCATCTATTTGTAGTGATTCTTTTAGATGGCGGAGAGACCAGAGTGGAACAAACACTTGTTACTTGGGAAGCAGGTTTTTGATCACTGGAGTGTCAGGTTAGTGCTTGACTATTGTGTCATATTCTTTGTTTATGGTCCTTTCTTAATTTGAAAAACACTTTAATGTATGCCTATGTAGACAAACTCAGCTGTCAGGTCTAAGTGTGAAGATTAAGCCCCTATCTGCCTGATGTGTTTAGTGTGAATGTTTTATTTCTTTGGGGGGGCCATCCTAAACACAGGATAAGGCCAACCAATTTAGACAAGGGGGAGCTGAAGCCTTCTACATACGTTACATGTGCATATGTGTAAACAGTTTAGAAACTGACCTTCAGGGATGTTGGCATCCAGAGGGGGCTGGAGCTCCCCCATATCAGGTGGGGCATCCTGAGGTACAACTACGTGAAGAGTAACAAAAAAAAGACACAGTAAAGATGCGAGGCCTGACATTTGACAAACACATGGATGTTAAACAGTCACATAGTACAGGCCCCAGGTAGTAAGCCCTAGCCCTAACCAACATAGCAAAGTCCTCTTTCGGTTTGGGTTACTAAACTAGATGACCAGAACCAGAAGAGCTTAAGGCCAAATTCATTTGGCCATGTTGGATTTTAGACACATACAATACTTCTTTTAGTGTCTTGAGGCGATTATGAATGAAAGAGCCATTGAAATAAAAAATGAAGTGTGATTTTATTCTATCACACAATGGTGTAAAATAACAATGTAAAGCGTATTATGAACAGTTCCATGTAGATAAAACTACTGTAGAAATATCAAGCAAAAGTTTAAAGATAAGTCACCATTATTTGTCATAGAAGTCCGGCCATGTGCTGTTCTGTCCTTCATGCTCTACTTGTCCTTCGAGACTTTGTTGAAGAAGCCGGAAATAGATGGAAGTGACGAACTTTGCCTTGCAGCATGCACCTGTTCGATTTCTCATACGTGTGTGTGCGTGTATGTGTGTCAGAGTGTCAGTATTAGCGTGTGTGTGTGCTCCCGTCCTCTGTCCCTCATGGACCTTTTTATGCAGAATGAGTGTGTCATAATAAGAGATTCTTAATACCTTGTATGGCATAGAAGGGAGGGGACGACACTCACATAATGTTTTTGATGGACAGGAACATATGTATGCTGATGTACATAATATTATAAGCTAATGATGTAATCTCAGCTATTTATATTAAAGAATAATATAGTTTAAGAACATATCTTAACAACATATCAATGTATAATCACTAATCTATATATGTATCAATATTAGAAACGTATACTAAAAACACACAGCTACTATTAAAATACATAATGTAATAGTAAATCTATAATGAGTCCTCCTAATACCCTTGACATTCTACTAGAGACTTCTAACCAGCTATTCCTAAATATAGTCTTCAGCTGGTTTAGCTGGTCTCAGCTAACTCGTTCATATTTACTGTCTCAGCTTAACTTATATATCTTTTGGTCTATTTTACTGAAGAATTAAATATCATCGGTTTAAGGCGACAATTCACACATATTAATATTAATTATGATTAATCATAAAAACCAAAATATTTTGCAAGCTTGTCATCAATATAAGTGCCGAATCATAATTTTGATTTCTAACAGGCCACTTGTTGGCACCCACACTCCAGCAAGCTGTTCATATCCTACAATGCTAACATACTCTCTGGCTGTCCATTGACAATGTTTCAGATCACCTTGGGACATAACCCAAATGTTACAGCTGACAGCCATGATAAGGAACAGTCTTCCTTGCCAATGGTGTGCTGCCAGCATTCCGATATTGGAGAGGCTTTCCTCTTGACAAGAGGAATTGGCTCACACACATCAGCTTAGCTACGCTTACACTACAGTAAGTGGAAACACTCATTTGTCAGCCCTTGCAGCCATTCCCACTTTCCTTCCTGGGGTCTACAATAGAGTGACTTCAAGCATCCCAAAGCAAAGGACACAGGTCAGCAGCAGATCTGAGGCTTCAGAGGAAGATGTCACAAGGTCTAAGTCTTTGACAGTCTAGCTACAAGAGGGCTCAGTCCATACAATATTGCCCTCTCCTACGCAAATACACAAATGCCCCCTCGAGTGTTAACACATGCACACTGCAAGGTGGCATTTGTAGCTTGGAGCAGATCGGGAATCACCCCAAAAAATAAGTCTGGTGCCAGGCTTACCACCCTTTACCCAACACACCTCATGTAACACCCCCACACATAGACACTGTCCTGTGAATTACAGAAGTGTAGTTCATTTGGCACTCCTGCAACACATTTTCAGGGGACAGCTGCATTAAGTCCACTGAAGTCACACAGCATGGCCAGACTGGATCAAGATCATGACTTTCAAGTCTTGATATACTGCAGACTCTGGAGCACCAACTGGATTATCCTAGCCACGAATAACAAAGAGTTTTAGCCTGTCTCCCCCTCCACAGCCCAGTAAGTGCTGGGGGGGGGGTGTTGAGCTGACCCACCATCTACATGTGATTGCAGATGTCACGGCATGCCTGCTGTCCGAGAACTCCCCCCCCCGCCCTCCTGGTGCCTGTGTCCCCTCACCAGAAATTCTGAAGGACCCTCTGCACACTGGTATATACCCTTTCAAGCAAACTATGCAATAAATAGGGATATTTAGTTCACACATATTGCAATACATGCTTAAGCTGGCCAACTGCGTCAAAGTAATCCCTCTATGGCCAGTCCTACTCTGCTCTGCCTACGCAAATGCTACTGTGGACACAATGCTAGCATAGGGGAAAAGACACAATGGGGAGAGCTACAAGGTTCTGGTCTGGCTACTGACCCAACAATACAACAAACAAGAGATCCCTGTGCTCAAATCCCAACAGCTAGTGCATGCATTTATCCATCAGGTGCTAAAGGGGTGTAACCACATATTAACACTTGAAATTCTGAAGGACCCTCTGCACACTGGTATATACCCTTTCTCATCCTGTAACAGCCTTTGAAGTTGGCCTGCACAGGGTGAGAAGTGTCACTTCCTCACATCCTGCACAGCTGGATGAGAGGAAATTGACCCCCTGCGGCGGGATTCACACCTCTCCTGGCCATACAGGAGAGCGCAGCCCATGTCAAGGGGGCATGGCTAGTTGCCGGGGCAACAAGGCGCTGGGTCGGATGTTGTCAGGGGAACCGGGAGCGTCCTGCTCGGCCCTAAGAAGGACGATGCAGGATTCTCCCAGGTGTTCCATCTACTGCGAAGCTGCTTGGAGGTCTGCGCTGAGGCAAGACCCCCGCAGCCACTCTGCATAATACTCTGGGGATTATACCAGGATTATTAGCTGCTGAGCACTCTGTATCATACTCGGAGAGACTCGGGATTATTACCCGCTGGCCCTCTGCATAATACTCTGGGGATACCAGGACTATTACCCGCTGAACACTCTGCTAATACTTGGGGCTCAGGAGGAGTACCCGCTGCTACACTGCCTAATACTGTGAGGCCAGGATTGCACGTGTTGCAGTGTGCTGTAGAAGTGGACCCTCTGCTGTGTGTTGATAAGTGTTGCCCCTTGTTGTCAGCCGCTGTGAGCCAGGAAAACCCCTGCAGGAACTGTGAGTGTTTGTGCCCCTGTTTTCCCCCCTGTATGGACAGCAATGAACTCTCCCTCCTTTCCCTTCCCTGCCTGGATTACAATTTAACAGAGACGCTTAGTTTGCGCTTCCTGGGGCCGGATTACAATTTTTTTGGGAGCCATCCCTGCTCTTCCCCTGCCTCGGGAACTTGGACGCTACCTTCAGACCCAAATTGAGTGACTGTCCTAATTCAATAAAGCTTTGTGTGTTTATCGTCTGCTCTATGTGTTTGGTCCTGCCTATGCTCCGTCACAGCAGAGTTACCACCCTTACAACCTAAGGGGGACAGATGAAGTATTGGACCAATGCTTCAACCACCTAGGTAAGTTGCAGTAGTGGAAACAAAAACAAGGCCGACTTAGATAAGAAACTACAGTCCGGCCAATATTAATCAGTCAAATTAGCCTAAAGCTATGGTCAGCATGATTGTACAGAAGGAAAATCACCAAACACATTGAAGGTACTTAGAGTGGACCTGAGGGGGAGAGCACTCATTCCTCTCCTCTTCTTCCAGCTCACCCTCTTCCAATATGGCTGGAGCTACACAAACAACAAGAAAGAACAAAACAAACACATTGCAAACATCAAATTGACATAATGCACACAGAGAACAGGCAAGCACATCCAAGGCACTTACAGTGAGCTGGAGGTGAGGGGGCCTCCTGGTGTGGTGGTAATTCAGGAGGTGACTGGTGGGCCTCCTCCTCCTCCTCTGGAGAAAACCTTGCGTGAACTACACAAACAACAAGAAAGAACAACAACAACCCCTTTGAGAGAGCTAAGGACAACAAGGAAAACAGAGAACAGACAAGCACATTCAATAAACTCACAGTGTGCCTCAGAAGAGGTGCCCTCCTCATCCTCCTTCTCCTCCTCTTCCTCTTCCATCATGGCTGGTGCTACATAAACAACAAGATAGAACAGAACACATTGCAGACATCAAAGTTATATAATGCACACAGGGAATAGGCAAGCACATCCAAGGCACTTACAGTGAGCTGGAGGTGAGGGGGTCTCCGGCAGAACAGGTGACCGTGGAGACAGGGGTGCCGCCTCCTCCTCCACTGGAGGCAACCTTGCTGGTACTACACAAACAAGAACGAACAACAACCCCTTTGAGAGAGCCAAGGACAACAAGGAACACAGAGAACAGACAAGCACATCCAAGGCACTTACAGTGAGCTGGAGGTGAGGGGGTCTCCAGCCGAACTGGTGACCGTGGTGGAGACAGGTGTGCTGCTGCCTCCTCCTCCACTGGAGGCAACCTTGCTGGTACTACACAAACAAGAAAGAACAACAACAACCCCTTTGAGAGAGCCAAGGACAACAAGGAAGACACAAGCACATTCAATGCACTTACAGTGAGCCTGAGAGGATGTGCCCTCCTCATCCTCCTCGTCCCCCTCTTCCAACATAGCTGGTGCTACATAAACAACAAGATAGAACACAACAAACACATTTCAGACATCAAAGTTACGTAATGCACACAGAGAACAGCCAATCACATTCAAGGCACTTACGGTGGCCCTCCTCTTCACTCTCTTGTTCTACAAAAAGAATAACACAGAATTGTAACATTACCTACCTAAAAACATGGCAGAAGTTTACTAATTTCTCACAAACCTGTGTGCCAAAGCTAAGGCCACAGGGCTGAATGACAACTGTCCATTTCCTGGTGTCAGGCCACACATACTTGCGTTCGTGTCCCTAATTTGTTGTGTTTTGACTTTGGATGTACATCCACTGGGGCAGACTGCTTCCTTTTCCACAACTTTGTCCACCGCACTACAGCAGATAGCAAGTCATGGTAGGAGAATGATTTGTTAAGCTTGTTGATCATGTACAGCGGGGCAAAAAAGTATTTAGTCAGCCACCAATTGTGCAAGTTCTCCCACTTAAAAAGATGAGAGAGGCCTGTAATTGGCATCATAGGTATACCTCAACTATGAGAGACAAAATGAGAAAAAAAATCCAGACAATCACATTGGCTGATTTGGAAAGAATTTATTTGCAAATTATGGTGGAAAATAAGTATTTGGTCACCTACAAACAAGCAAGATTTCTGGCTCTCACAGACCTGTACCTTCTTCTTTAAGAGGCTCCTCTGTCCTGCACTCATTACCTGTATCAATGGCACCTGTTTGAACTTGTTATCAGTATAAAAAGACACCTGTCCACAACCTCAAACAGTCACACTCCAAACTCCACTATGGTGAAGACCAAAGAGCTGTCGAAGGACACCAGAAACAAAATTGTAGACCTGCACCAGGCTGGGAAGACTGAATCTGCAATAGGCAAGCAACTTGGTGTGAACAAATCAACTGTGGGAGCAATATTTAGAAAATGGAAGACATACAAGACCACTGATAAACTCCCTCAATCTGGGGCTCCACGCAAGATCTCACCCCGTGGGGTCAAAATGATCACAAGAACGGTGAGCAAAAATCCCAGGACCACACGGGGGGACCTAGTGAATGACCTGCAGAGAGCTGGGACCAACGTAACAAAGGCTACCATCAGTAACACATTACGCCGCCAGGGACTCAGATCCTGCAGTGCCAGATGTGTCCCCCTGCTTAAGCCAGTACATGTCCGGGCCCGTCTGAAGTTTGCTAGAGAGCATTTGGGAGATCCAGAAGAGGATTGGGAGAATGTTGTATGGTCAGATGAAACCAAAATAGAACTGTTCGGTAGAAACACAACTCGTCGTGTTTGGAGGAGAGAGAATGCCGAGTTGCATCCAAAGAACACCATACCCACTGTGAAGCATGGGGGTGGAAACATCATGCTTTGGGGCTGTTTCTCTGCAAAGGGACCAGGACGACTGATCCATGTACAGGACAGAATGAATGGGGCCATGTATCATGAGATTTTGAGTGCAAACCTCCTTCCATCAGCAAGGGCATTGAAGATGAACCGTGGCTGGGTCTTCCAACATGACAATGATCCCAAACATACCACCCGGGCAACGAAGGAGTGGCTTCATAAGAAGCATTTCAAGGTCCTGGAGTGGCCTAGCCAGTCTCCAGATCTCAACCCCATAGAAAACCTTTGGAGGGAGTTGAAAGTCCGTGTTGCCCAGCGACATTCCCAAAACATCACTGCTCTAGAGAAGATCTGCATGGAGGAATGGGCCAACATACCAGCAACAGTGTGTGCCAACCTTGTGAAGACTTACAGGAAACGTTTGACCTCTGTCATTGCCAACAAAGGATATATAACAAAGCATTGAGATGAACTTTTGATATTGACCAAATACTTATTTTCCACCATAATTTGCAAATAAATTCTTTCCAAATCAGCCAATGTGATTGTCTGGATTTTTTTTCTCATTTTGTCTCTCATAGTTGAGGTCTACCTATGATGCCAATTACAGGTCTCTCTCATCTTTTTAAGTGGGAGAACTTGCACAATTGGTGGCTGACTAAATACTTTTTTGCCCCACTGTATTTGCTATGCAATGACATGATCACAATGTCAATTTAGATATTAGGAACTCTTGGAAGTCCTAATGGGATTGGACCACACTTATCACATGGTATTTGGACCAATCACAGCACCCTGGTCAATAAGATTGGCTGTAGACTATATATACCAGATCACCAAAAAGGCCACATGGCAGTTATGTCAGCAAGTCAGGACAATGTTAAACATTTCCGTTACAATGATTCTCAATGTAGGAGGAATGGGAAAGAATAAAAAGAAAGGCATGGAAGGTATGAAGGAGAGGAGGGGAGGGAAGGGAGGGAGGAAAGGAGGAAGGAATGAATTAAATGAAAGGAAGAGAAGGAAGGAGAGAAGGGAAGAAGAAAGGAAGGGAGGGAGTGGAGGGGAGTGAAGGAAGGAAGGGAAAGAAAGAAGGTAGGGAATATATGAAGGAGAGGAGGGGAGGGAATGGAAAGAGAAAGGAAGGAGGGAAGGAAAGAAGGAAGGAGGGAAGGGGGGGAGGGAAAGAAAAAAGGAAGGAAAGAAAGGAAGTGAGTGAGCAGAGGGGAGTGAAGGAAGGGAACGAAGGAAGGGAAAGGAAAGAAAGGGTAGGAAAGAGAAGGGAATGTGAGGGAGGGAAAGGAAGATGGAAGGAAGAGAACGAAGGAAGGGAGGGAAGGAAGGAAGGAAGGAAAGAGGGAAAGAAGGAAGTAAGGAATGGAGGGAGGGAAAGTATGGGAGGGAAGCCGGAAAGAAAGCAGGGAAGGAGGAAAGGAAAGGAAGGAAGGAATGAGGGAGGGAAGAAGGATGGAAGGGAAGGAAGGGATGAATGATGAAAGGAAATGGAGATGGGGAGGGGGGGGGGAGGAAAGAGGGTAGTGAAGGAAAGGAAGAAAAGAAGGGTTGGAAAGATAGGACAGGATAAGATAGGAAAGGGAGGAATTGAGAAAAGGAAAGAAGGAAGAAGGGAAGGAAGGAAGGGAGGGGAGTGATGGAAGAAAGAAAGGAAGGGAAAAAAGGGAGGAAGTTATGAACGAAGGAAAGAGGTAAGGAAGGAAGGAAAGAGGGTAGGAATGGAAGGGAAGGATAGGAACAAAGTAAATGAAGAAAAGGGAGGGGAGGAAGGGAAAGAAGAAGGAAGGCAGGAAGAAAAACTAAAAGAAAAGAACTAAAAGAAAAGAAAGGAAAGGAAAGTGAAAAGAGGGAAGGAATAGTAAGAAGTGATGAAAGGAAGGAATGAAGAAAAGATATGAAGAAAAGAAATGAAGGGAGGGGAGGAAATCAAGAAGGGAGGGGAGGAAGGGAAGGAAAGAGAAAGGAAAGAAGGAAGGAAGGGATGGGAGAAAATGAAGGAAGGAATGAGAGAGAGGGAAGAAGAAAGGAAGGGAAAGGATGGAATGGAGATAAGAAGGGAAGAATGGAAGGAAATGGAGAAGGAGAGGGGATGAAGGAAGGAAAGGAGGGAGGATTGGGATTTAAGGGAAAGGAAAGAAAAGGAGGGAAAAAAGGGGAGGGAAGGTAAGGATGGAAAGAATGAACGGAAGGTAAGGAAGGAAGGAACTAGAGGGAGGGAAGGGGAGATAGAGAAGGAATGGAAGGAAGGAAGAAAGGAAGGAAGTGTAGGGGAAAGAAGGAGGGAAGGGAAAGAAAGTAGTGAAGAAGAAAGATGACCAGTTTTTCTTTGAGACTTCACAATGCAGCACAATTGTGAACCCTCAAGCAGGTTTATCTTCTGCCCTCACATTATACATGCCAGCTTTAACCATTAGCCGCCCGGCCAATGGCCGTTTGGCGGCTTCAGAAGTGCTGCGGCATTCCGGGTGCACGCCATTTGGCGTGCACCCGCACATGCGCAGTTTGCGGTAATGCAGAGCCTCGCAGCGGCGCGATCTGTCACCCGCCGTGTACCTCGGACACGGCCGATGACAGATCTGAGTACCGGCCCCCGTTGCTGGTACCATGTGACCTGCTGTGACCAATCACAGCAGGTCACATGACAGTTGTATACAATTGATGGCTTCATTCATGCCATCCATTGTATACTACTGCCTAGCTGTGAATGGTCACAGCTAATCACATGCACATGTCATGTGATTAGCTGTGACCAAATCACAGCTAAGCACAAAAAAAAAAAAAAAACGGAATGAATCGATTTCATTCAGGTAAATGCTTGCTTATAGCAAAGTAATTGTGTAAAAAAAAATAAAAATCACTTCCCCAAAGTAGTACAATGTTACTATGGTAACATTGTACTACTTTGGTCATAGTACAATATGAAAAACAAATCTTAAAAAAAAAAATAAAAAAATGTAATAAAAAATTAAAAATAAAAAAAAATATATATATATATATTTTTTTGGTTTTTTTTTCATACTGTCACCAGTCAGTGTCCCTGTTCACCACCATGCCAGTTATATGATGACGCTGTACTGCACTGGTGACAGTATGTAAAAAAAAAAAAAATAGTGAAAATAATTTTTTTAATTTTTTTATTTTTCGAAAAATTATGACAAAAAAATTACAACTTCAAAAAACTCGCCATTCCTCTTATAAAGTGCGTCAGACTGTCTACTCTGCAAAAAAGGGTCATTTGGGGGATATCTGTACTGTTCTGACATTCTTGGACCTCACGAAATTAGATTGGCTGTCAGTACTTCAGGATTGATCAATTTTCAGATCTATACCATAGTTTGTAAACTCTATAACTTTCCTACAAACTAAATAATACATCCTAATTTGGGTTATTTTCACCAAAGACATGTAGCAGAATACATCTCGGCCTAAATTTATGAAGAACAATTATTTATTTGTAAACTTTTATAACAGAAACAAAGAAAAACGTGTTTTTTTTCAAAATGTTTGGTCTTTTTTTGTTAATTTAGCAAAAAATAAAAACCCCAGTGGTGATTAAATACCACCAAAAGAAAGCTCTAGTTGTGTGAAGAAAATGATAAAAATTTTAGTTTGGGTACAATGTTGTATGACCGCGCAATTGTCATTCAAAGTGTGAGAGCGCTGAAACCTGAAAAATGGCCTGGGCAGGAAGGTGTAAAATTGCACGGTATTGAAATGGTTAATTGATCACTTAGCTTCGTAATCAACATCCTGATGGATTAGCACAGATTCAGCAAGACCTGCACTGGCAAATTCTAGCTGCATCTTGGGAAGAGTGGCTGAAAAAAACCAAGGTTAGACGATTTTCTGGAAGACGGGCAAGGATCTCCTGCAGCTGCTCAGCAAAAGTTTGTCTGCTACATCAAAAACAACATACTGCACACTGTGTAAACTTCAGATTCCTGTCCGTGCATCAATGATTATATTAGGATTTTCATGTATTGCTGGAAACTGATCTTCCATCTTGTCCCCACTCAAAATAAGAGCAGTCTGCAAAACAGTGAATTTTCCAACCTAAAGCTTTCAGTAATATTAATTCAAATATTTTAACCCATGCTCCCCGAACACCAGCATTCGTTGCTCACTGGTTCAATCATAATAAATCCAATCTGCAATCATTGCCCAGTGAGTAAGTCAATTCCAAATGAGCCATGTCATGTTCTCTAAACAACACTGTAAGTGTCAAGCTTGGAAGTATCAAGATCTTCTCTTCATCTTTCCTTTCTTAAATCCATTGCCAAAGGCAGTTTTCCTTATTTCCTGCACTATCTGCTTTATTTTATTTTTCAGCATTTTCTTTCCACCGCTTTGTAAGAAAAGTTGCTTCTGCTGTGATTTTCTCTGCTTGAGAATCTGCTGTTTGGTGCTCTGCTCAGAGCGGAATTTCTTCCCCAGCAAGGCGAGACCAGAACAAGGGATGTACTCCCAGCTGATGTACTCCCAACTGATGTACTCCCAACTGATTGTAATTGGTCTTTTTTAAACGTTTCACAGACTCTGGATCTTGGTACCTGTCTGGATTTGCTGTACTGTTTGTAAGCATTCTCAAAGATGCGATTCAGGTTCAGCTGTTCTAAAGACCGCTCATAATCTGTGATCAGCAGAGCATCTTCATCATCTATCAAACTTTGTGGGACTCGTCCTAGAGCACCATCTGCTTTTTGATCCTGTGGATCACCTGCCAGTTTCAAGGGTCTTCCTAGAAAAAGGTGGAGATCATACACATAAGGTGTTTCATCATGAGCTACCATATCCAGCATCTCTTTCAGCACGGTGTTTGGTGGACACAAATATGACCGTATGTGCCTGAGGCTTCCCAATGTAGCGCAATAGATGTAGAAGCACAGCAGGTATATCTTCTGCCCTCACTTGAAAAAATGCCAGCTTTAACTGATCACTTAGCTTTGTATCAACATCCAGATCTCCTGCAGCTGCTCAGCAAAAGTTTGTCTGCTACATCAGAAGCGACATACTCCAAGTGTGTAAACTTCAGATTCCTGTCCGTGCATCAATCAGGATTTTCACGTAGTGCAGGAAACTGATCCTTCCTCCTATCCCTCTCTCCCCTTCCATCACTACTGCTCCTTCCTTACCTCTCTTCCATTCCTTCTTTCCTTCCTTCCTTCTTTTCCCTTCACTCTTTCCTCTACTTCCTTCCTTATTTCCTCCTTCCTTACTGCACTTATTTATTCTATCCTTCTTTCTATCCCTCCCTTTCCCTTTTCTTCCCTTGCCTTTCCTTCATTCCCCTCCTTCCTTCCACACTCCCTCCATTTCATTCCTTCCTTCCTTTTTTCCTTCCTTCCTCCCAAATCTCTTTCCCTAGTTCCCCTCCTTCCTTTCCTTCCTTTCTTCCCTCCTTCCTTCCCTTTCTTTCCTTCCATTCCTTCACTTCCATCCTTCTTTTTCTATCCTTCCTTCCTCACTTTCCTGTTTTTTATTCCTTCCCTATTTTTCTTCCTTACCTTTTCTATCCTGTCTCCCTCCGACCTTTCTTTCCTTTCTTTTTTCCTTTCCATCCTTCCTTCATATCCTATCCTTTCTTCCTTTGTTTTCTTCCCTTCTTCCCCCTTTTTCCCCTCCATTTCTTACTTATTTCCGTCCCTCCCATTTTTTGTTTCCTTTCCTTTTCTTCCTTCCTTTCCATTTCCTTTCCTACACTTCCCCTCATTTCTTCCTTCCCTCCCTACATTTCTATCCTCCTTCCTTCCTCCCTCCCTCCTTCCATCCTTTCCTTCCTTCTTTGCTCCATTCTTCCTCACTTCCCTCCCCTCCTCTCTTTCATTCCATCCATGCCTTTCTTTTCCTTCCCTCCCTTCCTTCCTTCTTACCTTCTCTCCTTCCTTCCCTTTCTTCCTTCTTTCCTTTTCTCCCTTCCCTATCCTATCTTTTCTTTCTTCCCTCCCCTTCCTTCATTCCCTTCGCTTCCTTTTATTCCGTCCTTCCTGACCTTCTTTTCTTCCTTTCACTTCCATCCCTGCAATCCTTCCTCTCTTCTATCCTTCCATCCCCCCTCCCCATCTCCATTTCCTTTTATTCTTTCTTCATCCCTACCTTCTCTTCCATCCATACCCTTCCCTCCTTGCTCCCTCCCTTATTTTTTTCCCTTTCCTTTCCTCCTTCCTTCCTTCCTCCCTCCCTTTCTTCCCTTACCTCTCCTTCCCATCCTTCATTTTTACCCTTCCTACCTTCCTTTGCTTCCCTTCCTTTCATTCTTTAAAGGAAAGGAGGGAAGGGATGAAGGCAGAAAGGAACGAAGGGGATGGAGGGCAGGAGGGAAGGAAAAAAGAGAAGGAAGGGTAGGAAGGGAAAAAATGAAGGATGGGAAGGAGAGAAGGGAAGAAAGGAAGGCAGAAAGGAAAGAAGGGGAGAAATGGAAGCAAAGGGAAGGTAGGAGAAGGAAGGGAAGAGGGAGGGAAGGAGGGAAAGAAGGAAGGAAGGGAAAGGAAAGAAAGAGTAGGGAAGAGAAGGGAATGGGAGGGATGGAATGGAAGGAAGGGAAGAAAGGAAGGATGGGAGGTAAGGACAGAAACAGGAAAAGAAGGAAGGAAGGGAGAAATTGAGGGAGGGAAGCCGGAAGAAAAGCAGGGAAGAAGGAAAGGAAAGAAGGAATGAGGGAGGGACGAAGGATGGAAGGGAAATGATGGAAGGGAAAAAAGGGATGAAAGACGAATGAAAGGAAATGGAGATGGGGAGGGGGGGGGGGGGGGAGGGTAGGGATGGAAGTGAAGAAAAGGAATAAAAGAATGTAAGGAAGGAAAGAATGAAAAGAAGGGAAGGAAACATAGGATTGGATACGATAGGAAAGGGAGGAATTGAGAAAAGGAAAGAAGGAAGAAAGGGAAGGAAGGAGAGAAGGTCAGAAGGAAGGAAGGGAGGGGAGTGACGGAAGAAAGGAAGGAAGAGAAGAAAGGGAGGAAGTTATGAAGGAAGGAAAGAAATACGGAAGGAAGGAAATAATGACGGAAGAAAGGAAGGGAAAAGATAGAATGGAGATAAGAAGGGAAGGGATGAAGTAAGAATGGAAGAAAATGGAGAAGGGGAGGGGGGTGAAGTAAGGAAAGGAAGGAAAGGAAGAAAAGAAGGAGGGAAGGAAGGGGAGGGAAGGATGGAAAGAATGAAGGGGAGGGAGGGAAGGAACGAGAGGAAAATAGGAAGGAAGGAGGGAATGAAGGGGAGGGAGGGAAGGGGAGGGAGTTAATGAATAAAGGAAGGCAGGAAAAGGAAGAAAAGGAAGGAAGGGAAGAAAGGAAGGAAGGAATGGAGGGAGGGAAAGGAGGGGAGGTAAGCCAGAAGGAAAGCAGGGAAGGAGGAAAGGAAAAAAGGAATGAGGGAGGGAAGGAGGATGGAAGGGAAAGTATGGAAGGGAAGGAAGGGATGAATAATGAATGAAAGGAAATGGAGATGGGGAGGGAAGGGAGGAAGGATGGTAGGGATGGAAATGAAGGACAGGAAGAAAGGAAGAAAAGAAAGGTAAGAAGGATAGGTTATGATAGGATAGGAAAGAAGATAAGAAGGACGGAAGGAGGGGAGGGGAGTGAAAGAAGAAAGGAAGGAAGGGAAGAAAAGGAGGAAGTTATGAAGGAAAGAAAGAAATAAGGAAGGTAGGAAAGAGTGAAGGAAGAATTTGGACGGAGGAAGGAATAGTAAGAAGTGAAGAAAGGAAGGAAGGAAGAAAGGAAGGAAGGAAGAAAAGATATGAAGGAAAGAAATGAAGGGAGTGGAGGAAATCAGGAAGGGAGGGGAGGAAGAGAAGGAAAGAGTAAGGAAAGAAGGGAGGGAGGGAAAGCAAGGAAGGAAGTAAAGGAAAGGAAAGGATGGAAGGGAAGGAAAGGGGGAAGGGATGAAAGAAGCATGGAAAGAAGTGTAGCAGCTGCTTGTGGGGGATTAAAGTCTAGCTGAAAAAAGACAAAAGTAATTGAGCAGCAAGTAAGTCTATTCCAAATAAGTCCTGTCATGTTCTAAATAACACTGCATGTGTCAAGCTTGGAAGTGTCAATATCTTTCTTCATCATTCCTTTCTTAAATCCATTGCTCTTGGGAGGAGTGGCTAACAAAAACAAGGTTTGGCGATTTTCTGGAAGACGGGTGAGGATCTCCTGCAGCTGCTCAGCAAAAGTCTGTCTGCTTCATAAAAAACAACATACTCCACACCGCATAACTTCAGATTCATGGTCGTGCATCAGACGGCCAGGTGTAACAATGATTATATCAGCATTTTCATGTAGTGCAGCAAACCGATCTTGCATCTTGCCCCCACCCAAAATAAGAGCAGTCTGCAAACCAGTAAACTGGTCAATGGTTCAAAGCATTCCAATCTTCTCTGTCGTACTAGTCTGTCGACTTCGTGAGCTAAAGTGTAGCAGCTGCTTGTGGGGAATGAAAATCTAACTGAAAAAAAGACAAAAGTCTTTGCACAGCAAATAGAAATTCCTAACTTCCTTCTTTCCTTCCTTCCTCTCCTTTCCATTCCCTTCCCTTTTCTACACTTCCCCTACCTTCACTTCCTTCCCTCCCTAAATTTCTAGCCTCCTTCCTTCCTTTCTTCCTTCTTTCCTTTCCCCCTCCTTAGTTCTTTCCTTCATCCCTTCCCTCCTTCTTTCATTCCTTCCTTCCCTTCACTTCTTTCAATTCTGCTCTCCCTTCTTCATTTCCCTCCTGCCCTCCCTTTCCTTGCTGTCTTCCTTCCTCCCATCCTTCCTCCTATACCTCTCTCCCCTTCCCTTACCTATCCTTCTTCCCTCACTTCTCATCCTTCCTTACCTCTCTTCCATTCCTTCCCCTCCTTCCTTCCTTTCTCTTCCTCCCTACCTGCCTTTTTCCCTCCCTCCTTCCTTCATTCCTTCCTCCTTTCCTCTCTCCCTTCCCTCCCCTCCTCTCCGTCATTCCTTCCATGCCTTTCTTTTCCTTCTTTCCCGTCCTTCCTTCTCTCCTTCCTTCTCTTTCTTCCTTTTCTCCCTTTTTCCTTTCCTATCCTTCCTTTCTCTCCTTTTCTTCTTGTCCTCCCTCCCTTTCTTCATCTGTTTGCTCCTTCCTTCCCTTCCATCCTTTCCTTCCTTCTTCCTTGCCTCCTTCCTTAATTCGCTCCTTCCTTCCTCCTTTTCTCCCTTTCATCCCTCCCCTCCTCTCCTTCATTCCTTCCATGCCTTTATTTTCCTTCCTTCCCTTCCCTCCCTTCATTATCTTCCCTTCCTTCCCTGCCTCCCTTCTATTCCTTTCCCTTGCCTTCATTCCTTTCTACTTTTTATTACATTCCTTCCTTCCTTCCTTGCTATTTTCTTCCTTCCCCTTCCTATTTTCTTCCTTATCTCTTTCCTTCACTTCCATCCCTCCATTCCCTTTCTTCCTTCCTTCATTTCTTCACATCCTCTCCTTCCTTCCTTCTTTCCTTCCTTTTTTCCTCCCTTCCCTCCTTCCAGCACTTTTTTTCCTTTCTTAATTATATCCATCCTTCTGTCCCTCTTGACCTTCCTTCCTCCCATCCTTCAATGTATCCCTCCCTCTCCTTCTCTTCCCTTCCCCTCCTTCCTTCCTTCCTTCCTTCCTTCCTTCCTTCCTTAATCCCTTCTCTCTCTCTTTCCTTTCCTCCCTTTCTTCCTTTCCCTCCTACATGTATTTTCTTCTATCCTTCTTTCCCTCCTTTATTCTCTTCCTTCCTTTACTTCCTTCCTCATTGCCCCTTCCTTTCCTTCCTTCCTTCTTTTCCCTTCTCTCTTTCCTCTCCTTCCTTATTTCCTCCCTCCTTACTGCACTTCCTTTCTTCCTTCATTTATTCTATCCTTCTATCTATCCCTCCCTTTCCTTCCCTTCATTCCCCTCCTTCCTTCCTCCCTTCTCTCTTTCCCTTGTTCCCCTACTTCCTTTCCTTCCTTTCTTCCCTCCCTTCCCTTCCATTTCTTCCATCCTTTTTCTATTCTTCCTTCCTCACTCCCTATCTTTCTTTCCTGTTTTTTCTTCCTTTCCTATTTTTCATCCTTACCTTTTCTATCCTGTTTCCCGCCTACCTTTCTTTCCTTTGTTTTTTCCTCTCCCCCTCCTTCCATCCTTCCTTCATCCCTTCCCTTCTTCCATCCTTCCTTCATCCCTTCCATCCTTCCTTCATCCCTTCCCTTCTTCCTTTCCTTCCTTCATCCCTTCCCTTCTTCCTTTCCTTCCTTCATCCCTTCCTTCTTCCTTTCCTTCCTTCATCCCTTCCCTTCTTCCTTTCCTTCCTTCATCCCTTCCCTTCTTCCTTTCCTTCATCCCTTCATCCCTTCCCTTCTTCCATCCTTCCTTCCTTTCCTTCCTTCCCTTCTTCCATCCTTCCTTCATCCCTTCCATCCTTCCTTCATCCCTTCCCTTCTTCCATCCTTCCTTCCTTTCCTTCCTTCCCTTCTTCCATCCTTCCTTCATCCCTTCCATCCTTCATCCCTTCCCTTCTTCCATCCTTCCTTCATCCCTTCCATCCTTCCTTCATCCCTTCCCTTCTTCCTTTCCTTCCTTCATCCCTTCCCTTCTTCCATCCTTCCTTCATCCCTTCCATCCTTCCTTCATCCCTTCCCTTCTTCCTTTCCTTCCTTCATCCCTTCCCTTCTTCCTTTCCTTCCTTCATCCCTTCCCTTCTTCCTTTCCTTCCTTCATCCCTTCCCTTCTTCCTTTCCTTCATCCCTTCATCCCTTCCCTTCTTCCATCCTTCCTTCCTTTCCTTCCTTCCCTTCTTCCATCCTTCCTTCATCCCTTCCATCCTTCCTTCATCCCTTCCCTTCTTCCATCCTTCCTTCCTTTCCTTCCTTCCCTTCTTCCATCCTTCCTTCATCCCTTCCATCCTTCATCCCTTCCCTTCTTCCATCCTTCCTTCATCCCTTCCATCCTCCCTTCCCTTCTTCCTTCTTTCTATTTCTCCTTTCGTTCTTTTCCTGTCCTATCCTATCTTTTCTTTCTTCATCCCTACCTTTCCTATCCTTATTGTTCCGTCCTTCCTTTCCTACTCTTTTCCTTTCTGCATTCCCTTCCCTCGAGAGAGAGAGAGAAAAAGAGAGAGAGAGAGAAAGAGAGAGAAAGAGAGAGAGAGAGAAAGAGAGAGAAAGAGAGTAATGAAGGCAAGGGAAATGAAAGGAAGAGAAGGGAGGCAGGGATGAAAGGGAAGATAATGAGTGAAGGAAGGAAAGAAGGAAGGAAGGGAGGGGAGGTGTAACGGACATGTAAAATTTATTGTAATGGACATGTAAGATTTGAGTGGAAATATGGTATCCTAGCCATAACAGGTTGAGTAGATTAAATTAGCTCAGGCCCTTTCATTGCAAAGGTGTGTGCAGGAACAGTCTGGTAATTAAAGATGTACATTGAGCCCCTGGGCAGTAGGGATATGAATAGACTGTACAAGCAATGGTCATCAATTGATCTGGGATACAGATATGTATGTATACACAATGACTCAATAGGCCTTACAGACTCAATCATCAATTAGCATTAATTAGTCTAAAGCCAGATTCCTGGATGTGACACCTTTTCTGTGTCAATCAGGTTATCACTTTCTGGGAAAACCAGTTTGGAGCTAAGTGACAGCAGACAGACTGTCTGCCTTATGTGGAAAGCTCTATAGGTAATATTCACATAAAAGGAGTATGTTTAATCTTTTATGAAAGCCAAAATATTAGTTGCAGAGATATGAACATGCTTCCTTCTTGTAGGCCATTCTGTACGCTGCATTTGCATATGAAATTCATATTTGTGGCTTGGAGAGGAAGCCAGGAAAATGCATGGAATGGTTAGATGACAGTCTGATGGTGATGGTCGTGACAGTCTGATGGTGTTTGGTACTGTTGCGATCAGGCTGACGCGCTGGTGTCAGAAATCCAATCCCCGACTTGGTGTTTAGGCCAGTCTTGGCCCTACTGAACTAGGGCAGGTCCAAACACAGTACCTCTTGTGGGCAGGTCAGGACCACCTCCCCCATGGTCGGTTGGCCAAGGACTAATGTTCCGCCCATCTCCTAATCCCAATAAATACACGGACATTTGGACATTTGTGATCCGTACGGAGCTGGTTCGATTGAACAATGGATTGCAAAGTTTCTGGCTTGCTCCAGCCGCAGGGTAAAGTGTTATTCTGTCTTTTTATTTTATAGTAATTAGTCATTTGTGTGTGTATTCTTATATCTTTTGTATTTTCTGTAACTTTTTATATTTTGTACATATTTTATGCACTGCCCACTTTGGGAAATTAAATCTTAAAATTAATTAGTGAACTTGTGTATTTAAGCACGTGCTCATATCTTCGGAGAGACTAGATCGGAGAGATTAGATTGGGTTATATTGTATTGTATTTTAGTGCCTTTAAAACGATCAGTTAAGCTCATTGCCAATCTGTATGCAACTGCACTGTGAGTGGGCAGATTGCATGCAGGTTGCAAAGGTAACAGATCTGCCAGACGGAGATCTGTGTGTGTGGTGTCTCAACAGACCGTTCTGCGGATAAACTGTTGGGTGGTGGCAGGCTACCTTTGTGGTGCATCTGATGTGGGGGTGTGTGGACAGTGGAAGGGTTATCAACACCGGGGTTCAAGCTAGGATAGCTGGAAATATTTTATTAGATAAAATCTTGCGACCAGCAACAAAAAGGTATAAAATACATATATACAAAAAAATTAAATACAAAAAACCATACATCTGGTTATAAACAAAGAAAAACCCTATCTGGTTACAACATCCTCCTAAAAAAAAAAAAACAAAAAAAAAAAAAACACCATACTACTAACAAACAAACAGTAAAGGCCAAGAAACATAGATCTTCAGATGCACATAGCCTTTCTTCAAAAATCTCTTGTCATCAAAATCTAAAGGAGTGAAAACACAGAGGAAAAAAGAACAGAATCCTCACCCAGAGTTCAACAGACCGCGGCTACAGACCGGATATTCCTCCACGCCTCTATCCAGGTCCTTCGCCACTGCCTGTCTCTCTCAAGACCCCGAATTTTCCCAACCTCACCAAGGATGTCATACACCACCACCGAGACAGGAAGAATTTACTGCCGAATGGAAACCTGACACGGTGCGTTCCAAGTGTAGTAACGGACCACTAGACAAACTAGAAAAAGAGTGTCAAAATCAAAATCCACTTGTGTTTTGAAGGCCCCATATACCCACTCTGCATAAGACATGCAGTGCAGGAAGGGGATGTCTAGAGCCCTCCCCACCTCTTTGTACACCTCTATATTGAAAGGGCACTGAAGCAAGAAGTGGTCCATAGTCTTCACTTCAACCCCACACTCCGTCCTCGGACAACCACGGTTGTCCAGAGAACGGCACTTCAAGTTCCCTCTCACATATAGCCTGCCATGGAACGCGAGCCAGGCCTGGTCCCTAAACTTTAAGGGAATCCTTTCCATATTTATCAATCTTAAGCCCTCCTGCAGACTATGGCCTGGGCAATCCTTCAAGGCCAGCGGTGCATGAAAGGCAGTGGCCACGACCCTCTCCCTGAGAAATTTCCCAGGAAGCGATCTGACCTCCTCCGCCGTCCCACACCACCGCCTAAGTATTTTCAAGCTCTGGGCAACATAAGCCGAGAGCTTATCATGCTTGACTCTCAGGCTCATCACTGGCCCGCCACTCTCCCAACAGCTCAGGAAGGGTCTGAACCAAGCCCGAAACAAACCTACCCATGCAGGCGGCTTCTCTTTCAGCATATTACCAAAATTATGTTTTACAAACATAACAGAGAAGAAAACGATTGGGTTTACCATCCCTAGGCCACCCTCTCGCCTGGACAGGTAGGTCACATTCCACTTCACTAGGTTCAGTCTGTTCCCCCATAATAGCTGGAAGAAACAGCTGTAGACCCTCGTATAGAGAGACTCTGGCAAGAGACAAAACGTAACTGACGTACAAAAAGACCGGAATCAGGTAAGTCTTGATCAGATCGCCCCTTTCCCTTAAGGAGAGCCGCCACCCCTTCCAGCATCTCACTTTAACCTCGGCATTAGACAACCTGGATTCCCAATTCGATTTACCATAATCATCAGGGCCAAATGTGATGCCTAACACTTTGATCTTTGCCTGGGGCTCCGGGAAGGTATCCGGAAGCGAGAAGTTCTCACCTTCCCTACCCATCCAGAAAATGTCACTTTTCACACGATTGATCTTGGAGCCTGATGCCTCCGCATACTGTTCCATCTCCGAGACCACCTCCTGCGCCTCTTCAGTCCCAGAGATGAAAACAGACACGTCATCGACATAGGCCACGACTCTCAAAGGCGGCTCACCAGTAGCACCCACCGGCACCCCACCCAAAGCCCCGCCATCTAACCTCCTAACGAAGGGGTCAATGGCAAAGGCATAGAGCAAGGGACTCAGCGGACACCCCTGGCGCACCCCAGAGCCAACCTCAAAGGGTCGCCCAACCCAACCATTGATCAACATGAAGCTCTCCGCCCCTCTGTACAATGTTTTCAACCAGCCAATAAACCTCCCTTCCAGGCCATACCGGTCAAGGAGATGATCTACCCGATCAAAGGCCTTGGCCTGATCCAACGCCAGCAAATACTTCCCACTGCCATCAGCCCTGCATCGCTCCAGAACCTCCCAGACAGCTAACACCGCTGTGAATGTACTTCTGCCCTGAACCGAGCAGTGCTGACGTTGCGAAAGTAACCCGTCTGCCACTGAGGACAAGCGCCAGAAAAGGATCTTGGCCAGAATCTTCCTATCGACATTGAGAAGGCTGATGGGGCGCCAATTCTCAATCATCGAAGGGTCCTTACCTTTTGACAACAAGATCACAGCCGATTTCCTCATGGAGGGAGGGAGTGAACCCTCATCCAGACAGCTATTAAAGACCTCCACAAGGCGAGGTGCCAAGCTGGACTTAAAAGCCTTAAAGAATTCTGCTGTCAAGCCATCTGGCCCAGGCATCTTTTTAATGGCCAGACTATCTATGGCTTTGACAACCTCTTCAACTGTGATCTCGCTTCTCAAACTTGTGGGCGGAATGTTATTTTCCAGACCTGGCATAGACTCCAAAAAGCTCGACATCCTTGCCTGGTCGAGGTGCTTCTCCCCCAGGAGATCTTCAAAGAATGCCCTTGAGACCTCCAAGATCCCTGACCTGGATTTCGTCAGAGATCCCGTACCATCTCTCAGACCGGTGACCGTCTTAATTGCTATACCTTGCTTGCAGTTCTGGTAAGGGTCAGGTGAATGGTACTTGCCATAATCCCTCTCCAGAACCAAGGAGTCATACTGATACTTCCTTAGGAGAAGCTTAACCTCCGAGATTGCCCCAGAATCTCCACCATCAGAGACAAGGCGATCGAGCCTCCTCCGCAGCTGTTGGTAGGCAACATACCTATCAAATTGTTTTTTCTTATCTAGGGCCTTGAAAAACCTGCCAATCCGCACTTTGGTAAGCTCCCACCACTCAGACTTACTGCTGCAGAAATTCAGGATGGTCTCCTGAGCTTGAAAAAAATCCTCAAAGGATCGTCTCACATCCTCATCGTCCAGCAGAGTTGAATTCAATCTCCAGACACCCCTCCCCTTCAGTGGCGTATCTGAAACATTCAAAGGCACAGTCAGCAAAAGGTGGTTGGAAAACTCCACCGCCTGACACAGGTGCTGAGAAGGTGGAGTCCCCCTTTAAAAAAAAAACCTATCTATTCTACTCTCACTTCTACCTTGCCTAAAAGTGAATCCCGTGCTGTCTGGGCTGCGCTAAATTAAGGCATCTTCCAGACCTGCTTCCCTGACCATCGCATTTAAAAAAACGCTGTCATACTCTAGCCTGTCAATGGAGCCCTTCCTGTCCTTAAGCCTAGTGACAGTATTAAAGTCTCCCCCAAAGACAACTTGCCGGGACGTAAAAAGGAAAGGCTTAATCTTTGTAAAGAGGCATTTCCTACCCCATGTAGACTGGGGACCATAGATGTTAATGAGCCTTAGCTCTTGCCCCTTCACAAGGACGTCCAAGACCATACATCTTCCAATCTCCACCTCAATGACCCGCCGACACGTTACCATGCTGGTAAAAAGCACCGCAACTCCGCTGTAAGGCTCGGCCTCAAGAGACCAGAAGGAGGGACCACACCTCCACTCCCTCTTCGCCAGATGGAGATCAGCCAGACTGCTGAGCCGGGTCTCTTGCAAAAACAAAACATCAGCACAAATACTGCTGAGCAAAAATAAGGCCACACTCCTAGCACCTACAGACTTTATGCTGGCAACATTAAGGGTTGCCACCTTTATCGGAGCGGGAACTGCCATCAAGGTAATTGAGATGGTCATTTAACCTTTGTTTTCCTCTGCTTTGCAGGGGACCCAACTCTTTTTAGAGACCCTCCAGCCTCCCCCTTATCCATGGGAGAGAGGGTTCCCACAGAGTCTCCTTCCTCCCCTGAAAGAATATCAAAACGATTTTTGGAAAATACCTCCTCCACCTCAAAAGAAGAAATTGAAGATGCAGGAGATAACACTACCCTGCTCTTCCCACTCCTCACCACCGACCACCCTTCCCCCTTACCCTCTTTTTTTCCTCCTGATCCACTATCCTCAGGGGCAGGAACTGAAAGCTTCCCTTTCCCAACACCACCAGAAGCCACCCCATCCCCTACAGGATCTTGGCGACATAATGGGAGCAGAACTGGGGGCGGTACCACAGAAGGTGCTGCAGATGCCTTCTTGGCCCTCACACCTCGATTTCTCCAGGCAGGGGGGACAGGAACACTGGGGGCAGGGGTAGACAACACTGGGGGAGAAACATGGGGAGGCAAAGGGTCAGGGGGGACTTCACAGAGGGTGAAGGCACAGGCACATTAGGAGTCACATTGGGTGCCTCTGGTGCTGGAGCACCTGAGGTGGCAGGATTACCAGGGGGAGATGGCACCACCTCCATCTCCTCAGCCTCCATCCTATCGGGCTCCTCCATTAATCCTGGCAGATTATAAAGGGCCTCAGGACATAGATTATAAGAATGTCCCAGCTGTTGACATAAATTGTACATAATTAAGTTACATTCACAGGCCGTATGCCCAACACCCTGGCATAGTGAGCATTTGAGCACTTCACAGGTTGCTGCGAAGTGCCCCTTAATGCCACATCTGTGGCATACCTTTGGCTGCCCTGCATAGAATATAACTAAATGATCCTTGCCAATGAAGGCTGAAGTAGGTAGGTGCTTAATTCTATCACCTTCCGTGTGCAGTCTCATTGTTGCTCCCCACCCTCCTGTCCAAATCCCCGTCATCCAACATTTTCCTCAATGGAGCTAACACATCACCATACCTCCCCAGCCAAATGGTTATATCCGCTGGTGGGATCGATTCGTTTCGCACCAGAATTGTAACAAACACTCTTCACCAATGACTGCCTTGAGATGACTTTTGGGACTAGCCCCTCCCACCTTGGGGTCCCCTTGCAATCCTTCTCATAACGGATCAAAAACACATCTAAACTTTCCGCCTTCTGAAAGGATATATCATACTACCCTGTGCCCGCCGGGGCTATAAAAGCAAAAATTTCCTGTGCTCTAAACCCCATTTCCATTAAGCGGTCAACCACTTCCCTTCTTATAGGGGGGAACCCCTTCCTTCCCATCTCAGTTGGACCACATTCCTCCTTTGTACACCCATACCTCCACCACTCCTCTCAGATGACATTGCCACACTCCTTCCCCCTCTCACTGCAGCAGAGAAACTAAGCACCCTGCCACCCACAGGAGGGGGGCTCACCACATCCACTGGACTGACATTTGCATTAACCGGCAGGCTACCATCAGTATTAACCAGCGGACTGACATTTGCATTAGCTGGTAGGCTGACATCTGCACAAACTGGCAAACCATCCCCTACACACCCCGTCAAGCTAACACCTGCATTCACCGGTAAGCTGACACCTGCACTGACCGGCAGGCTAACGTCTGCACTCACAAGCAAGCCGGCCCCTGCACCAACCGGCAGGCTGACATCTGCAATTACCGGCAAGCCGACTCCTGCATTAACCAGCAAGCTGGCATCTGCACTCACAGGCATTCTGCCCCCGTCGGCACCGCACACTGATCAGGTCCATTACTCACAGTCCCTGCGTGCAGCTCTCCTGCCGGCTTTGACGCTACTTCCATCACCTGGTCTTTAGGGATCATTGAGCTGGGGATCCGTTCCAGCCGAAGGAACATCGCTTTGTCCTTGGGAATCAGCTTGGCAGGCTTTGGGCAGGTATCCTCATCCTCTCCAGACTCCTCAGAAGTGAACAGAAACTGCCTTCCACTGAGCGGGGACTCCATTTCCAAAATGAATTGTAAACCGGACGGCACTTCATTGGGATCCTCCTGGGTCCCCCACTCTGGCTGTTTCTCCTGCTGCTGCTGATGAGCAGGGATGGATCCACACTTACTGGTCTCCTCCTACCGGAACACTCTGGGGCACACTCCACTGCAGGGGATGACACACCAGGGGGATCCGATTGATCCCCGGACGAGGTCTCTCCTCCGGGCTGTCCCCTGCCCGCAGCTAATGACCGCTCCCGAGCAAGCCTGAAGCGGTCCTTATTCACATATTTTTCGCGGAGGATCCCGCTTGCCTGCTTCAGTGACGTGACAAGGGAGCTCTGCTGGTGGACAACAAGCTCCAGCGAGTCTAGCTCAGGTCTCATTGCCTGTCGCTTGTTGCTCCACACACGGTCATAACTGGCCTTCATCTTCCGTAGCTTCAACTTTGCCAGTCTCTCTTCCTCCCTCCCGATACGGGCAACATGAGCTGACACTCTCCCATGATAAGAGGTGTACGACTCACCCCTTTTTGGTGCATTTCCCAAGTCCTCGATAGCATTAGGACTGGTACTCTGTCCTGGGGGGGGTCCCCCACCCGGGTCATGGCCGGGCTCGGCCATCCATCCGAGGGCTTAAACAATAAATTTAGCCCCAGGCTTGGTTTTAGGCCTAGAAAGCTGCAGAGCCTCACTCTCTGCTTCACAAGCTTTCTGTGCAGCAGCCACACCCACGTCCTCCTAACGAGGCCCAGCTGTAGGATAGCTGGAGGGACCTTAGAAAGGTGTGTGATTACTAGTCTGGTCCTCAACTCTAATCAGGGCACCAGGTTGTATGTAAGATCCTATCTGCCATTGTGTGGTCGACCAGCTGGATTGGAGTGGAGTCTCCATCTGGTGGTGGCCAGAGGTAGTGCGGGCTGTGAAAAGGTATCACGGCTGATCTTATATATGGTTTGAGATATTCAAGTGTAAATCCCCTTTATCTCCTCTTTACCACCCTGTGGTAACGATTAGCTAGTCACTGTGGGCGTGGCGTGTGGGGGACGCGTGACAGGGTGATCTTTGATGGATCCTTGACAGGAGGGAAGGGAAGGAAGGAAAAGAAAGGCATGGAAGGAATGAAGCAGGGGAGGGATGGAAGGAAGGAAGGAGTGAATTAAGGAAGGAGGGAAGGAGAGAAGGAAAGGATGGAAGGGAAGGAAGGAGGGAAGGGATGAAGGAAGAAAGGGAGGGAGGAAAGGAAGAAAGGAGAGGAAAGAAGGATGGAAAGAAGGATGGAAGGAAAGATAGGATAGAAAAGGGAAAAAAGGGAGAAAAGGAAAGAAGGAAGAAAGGCATGGAAGGAGAGAAGGAAGGAAGGACGGGAAAGAAAAAAAGAAAGGCATGGAAGGAATGAAGGAGAGGAGGGGAGGGAAAAAAGGGAGGAAAGGAGGAAGAAATGAAGGGAGGAAGGAACGTAGGGAGGGAAGAAGGAACGTAGGGAGGAAGAGAAAGAAAGAGGAGAGTTAAGGAAGGAGGGGAAGGAATGGAAGAGAGTTAAGGAAGGAGGGGAAGGAATGGAAGAGAGTTAAGGAAGGAGGGGAAGGAATGGAAGAGAGTTAAGGAAGGAGGAGAAGTGAGGGAAGAAGGAAAGTTAAGGGAAGGGGAGAGAGGGATAGGAGGAAGGATGGGAGGAAGAAAGAGGAAGGAAAGGGAGGGCAGGAGGGAAATGGAGAAGAGAGAGCAGAATGGAAAGAGGGGAAGGGAAAGAAGGAAGGAGGGAAGGGATGAAGGAAAGAAGGACGGAAGAAGGAAGGAGGGGGGGGGGGGGGGGGGGGGGGGGGGGGGGGGGGGGGGGGGGGGGGGGGAGGAAGGAAGGAGGATAGAAATTTAGGGAGGGGAGGAATGGAAAGAAGAGGGAGGAAGGAAGGAAGGAAGGAAAAGAAAGGAAAGGAAAGGAGGGAAGGGAAGGGATGAAGGCACAAAGGGAGGAAGGGGATGGAGAGCAGGAGGGACGGAAGGAAGATAAGGAAGGGTGAAGGGAAATGTATGTTCCTCGCCCTCCATTTTGTTTTTTTTATATACTCCATTTTGAATCTCTATTTTATATTTTGTCTAGATAATTAAATGTATAGTTGTGTGTGTCAGTTACGTGCTTTAGAACTGAACCCACTTATTCTTTTGATTTAGCTTTGCTCAAGGCATGAAAAGTATCCAGTTATTTCTTTGTACTAACAGCACCTGCTTCTGCTTTGATATAGTTAAAAGTTAACCACTTCTGCTCCATGGGAAAATAACTGTTGGTTTCTTGTAAATGTATCAAGGTCTGGGAAATCTAAATTCTTCACGTACACAGCCTTGACAAGTACCCAGTGAAATTTCATTCTATGTTGCAATACAAGGAGGAGTATTATGAATAAAGATTAGATTTGCTCTTTGGAAGGCTTGGTGTGCGTGTGAATTTCTTCCTTGCAGAAAGCAGTCTCTTGGATCCAACGGGGACCGAAACCTGCCAGTGGTCATTAAAGAAAAATCCCTTTCAGTTTGGGGGCTCGTCCGGCATCGGAGGGTCATCCTATCCAGTGAGTATTGATTTATATTTCTAATATTTACCCTGACTAGGCTCTGGCCAAGTTCCGATGCCCACATACTTTGGAAGTATGATTTAATGAAAGGGTATAGTGTAAAAGATTGCCGGCTGGCATAAGTTTATATGTACTTTGGGAAAGTACTTGAAGGACATTGGATGTCCAGGATAGATTTATATGTACTTTGGGAAAGTACTTGAGGGACATTGGATGTTAAGGAAATTAGAAAATATTGACACTGGTAGGTTTGGACTGCCAAAATTCTGTTGCTTATCTTTCGGTCGTGTAAAGTATAAGATAATTTGTTGTGTGACACCAATGTCCAGGTGGTAAGTGTATGGACCGGTAGTTACGGATTGTATATTTTACTAATGACTTGCCCTGAATGTGTATGTGGACTATTTTTTAGTCATCGTATTCCTGGAGGTTACCTTGTCAGAAAGATAGAAAAGGGATATAAACATAAATTAGGAAACTGATCCCTTTTTTATAAGGTAGTCCTAAAATACAGATAGAAAGGGTAAATTTACATTGTCCAGTAGAATTTCACGAGGAACTTACAGTGGAAGAAGTTAGAAAACAAGTTAGAGAAAAGGGATATTATTACATAGAGTGTCCTTTCAAGGACACAAATTAGGAGATCTCTCCTGTCTCTCTTTCTCTCTTTCCATTCTGCTGAGAGTGATAATTGGTCACAGATCACTCGATCCAAGACGGCACTCAAGTGACTAGATTCACGTTTTGGGAAGACGCATCTGAATTAAAACCTCAGGTAGCAGTCGAGCACTGTGAATCACCATCTTCTTTCTAGTCTTGAATCAATCATAAACCAGACAGAATGGGACAAGTTAAGAGTAAAAAACACCTTGTCCCGAACCAGGGGAGACATGTAAAAATTTTGTAGCACGGATTTGTGGGACTAATTATTTTATAAATCCATGGGTGGATAATTTAGTGGGATGGACTGAAACAGTTCAAGTCCGTTCCCGAGAACAGGAGATAATTATTATTATTATACAGTATTTATAAAGCGCCAATAGTTCGCCGAGCGCTGTACATTACAAAGGGGGACAGAACATGTGACAGAACAATACCAATAAAATGCAAAACATGAGGGGATCCTTGGAGCTTACAATCTAGGAGGGAGGGGATAGTGGTACAGGAGGAGATAGCTGTGGGGGATGGGGTGGTAGGAAGAGTGGAGGAGGTCGGCAGGTTAGCAGGGGGTGGGGTAGGCTTCCCTGAAGAGATGGGTTTTCAGGGTGCGCCTAAATGAGAGGAGAGTAGGTGATAATCTGATGGGTTGGGGTAGGGAGTTCCAGAGGATGGGTGACACCCTGGAGAAGTCCTGGAGGCGGGCATCGGAGGTGGAGACCAGGGAACTAGAGAGAAGGAGGTCTTGTGGGGAGCGGAGTGTGCGTGCTGGGCGGTACTTGGATATTAGGTCAGAGATGTAGTACAGGGCAGTATGGTGGACAGCTTTGTACGTCAGTGTTAGGATTTTGAATTTGATCCGTTGCGTAATCGGAAGCCAGTGGAGGGATTGGCAGAGGGGGGTGGCAGAGATGGAGCGGTTGGAAAGGTGAATGAGTCTGACAGCCGTATTCAGGATCGACTGAAGCGGGAATAGCCAGCGGCGAGGCAGGCCAGTGAGGAGGGAGTTGCAGTAGTCGAGTCGTGATATGATGAGGGAGTGGATGAGCTGTTTAGTGGTTTCTGGGGTTAGGAACGTGCGTATTTTGGCGATGTTGCAGAGGTGGAGTCTGCACGAGTTTGTTAAAGATTGGACTTGGGGCTGGAAGGATAGGTTGGAGTCCAGAATGACACCCAGTACTCTGGCCTGCGGGGCGGGTTTGATGGTGGCGTTGTTGGATGTGACGGAGAAGTCAATGGGGGGTGGTGTCCAGGCTGGGGGGAAGACAAGAAACTCGGTTTTGGAGAGGTTCAGTTTAAGGAAGTGGAGCGACATCCAGTCTGATATGTCGCTCAGTAGGTGTGTGATTCAGGTAGAGACCGAGGGGGTGAGGTGGGAGGTTGAGAGATAGATTTGTGTGTCGTCGGCATAGAGGTGGTAGTTGAAGCCGTGAGAGTGTATGAGTTGGCCAAGGGAGGAGGTGTAGATGGAGAAGAGAAGGGGCCCGAGGACAGAGCCTTGAGGGACCCCAACAGAGAGGGGGAGTGAGGGGGAGGTGGTAGCATTATAGGTAATGCTGAAAGAGCGTTGTGAGAGGTAGGATGAGAGCCAGGAGAGAGCAGAACCTCTGAGGCCGAGGGAGTGTAGTTTTTTGAGGAGGAGGGGGTGGTCGACTGTGTCGAAGGCTGCTGAGAGGTCAAGGAGTAGGAGCACTGAATAGTGGCCATTAGCTTTGGCGGTTAGCAGGTCGTTGGAGAGTTTGAGTAAGGCAGTTTCGGTGGAGTGTAGGGGACGGAAGCCAGACTGTAGGGGATCGAGGAAGTTGTTGTCGTTGAGGTGAGAGCTTAGGCGGGTGTAGACTAGGCGCTCGAGGAGTTTAGATGTAAATGGGAGCAGGGAGATGGGTCTGAGGTTGTTCGGGTCATTGGGGTCCAGGGAGGGCTTTTTAAGTATGGGGGTGATGTGTGCATGTTTCAGAGGGGAGGGGAAAGTGCCGGAGGAGAGGGAGAGATTAAAGATGTGGGTGAGAGAGCATAGGATGGAGGGGGAGGGAGGTCGTAGGAGTTGTGAGGGGATAGGGTCGAGGGGGCAGGTGGTGAGGCGGGCATCAGAGAGGATCTTGGAGACTTCCTCGATGGTAGTAAGGTCAAAGGTGCGGAGTGTTGGGGGGGCTTCAGTATGAGGAATGTAGGGTGGGGTGGAAGTGGAGGTCAGAGCAGTGGTGGGGCCGTGGGAGAGGGGTGATGAGGGGGTTGTTGAGTGAGGGGGAACGGGGTTGGAGGGAGTTTGAGCAGCGACGATGTCCCTGCGGGTTATGTCAAGGGAGAGGGGGGATGAGGGGGTAGCTGTGTGAGAGGGGACGGGTTGAGAGGGCGTGTGAGTTGCGGCAATGTCCTTGCGAATTGTGTCAATCTTGTTTTTGAAGTGATTGGCAATCTCTGGAGTGAGGTGCTGGGTGGAGGTGGGGGTAGAGAGAGTAGAGAGTTGAAGGTGGAGAAGAGTCGGCAAAGATTGGAGGAGAGGGCCTTGATGAGGGTCAGGAAGTAGGCTTGTTTGGCTGCGTGGAGGGAGGAGGTGTAGGTGTGGAAGGCAGATTTGTAGCGGATGAAGGCTTGTTGGGATTTGGTTTTGCGCCATAGTCGCTCCAGGGCACGACTGTGTCGTTTGAGGGTTTTGGTGTGATCAGTCTGCCAGGGCTGGAGTGGTCGGGGTCTGATGTTGCTTGTGGTTAAAGGCGCTAGTGAGTCAAGGGCTGTTGACAGCGTGTTGTTGTAGGCAGTCATAGCCAAGTCGGGGCAGGACAGGGGTAGGATGCTGTCGTGGAGTTGATCAGCTGCAGAGTGGAGGGGGGCAGGGTTAAGGTTGCGGAGGTTACAGCTGGTAGTAGTGTGACATTTGGAGGGGTAGACATTGGAGGACAAGGAGATAGAGAAGGTAATCAGGTTGTGGTCAGACAGAGGGAAGGGGGTGTTAGTGAGGTTGTGGGGAGCGCAGCGGTTGGAGAAGACGAGATCAAGGATATTACCATTGGAGTGGGTGGTGGATTGTATGCACTGTGCAAGTGCAAAGGAGGAGGTTAAGTGGAGGAGACGGGCTGTGTCCGGGTTGTCAAGGTTGACAGGGATGTTGAAATCCCCAAGAATGATGGTGGGTAGCTCAGAGGAGAGGAAGAAGGGTAGCCAGGAGGAAAAGTCATCCAGGAAGCGGGATATGGATCCAGGAGGCCGGTATATCACAGCAATCTTCAGGGGGGTTGGGGAGAATAGTCGGACGCAGTGGGCCTCGAAGGAGGAGAAGGATAGGGAGGGGGGGATAGGGAGGACTCGGAATGTGCTCTGCGGTGACAGGAGCAGACCAACCCCACCACCTTTATGACCGTTAGGCCTGGGTGAATGGGTCCAGGTGAGACCTCCGTAGGAGAGTGCAGCACGGGAGGTAGAGTCAGTGGGCTGGATCCAGGTTTCTGTGATCGCTAGGAGGTTGAGGGAGCAGGAAAAAAAAAAAAAAAAAAAAAAAAAGAGGTCGTGGATGGTGGTAAGCTTCTTGCACACCGATCGGGCGTTCAGGAGTGCACATGAAAACGGGGGGGGGGGGGGGGGGGGGGGGAGATTTTAGGGAGCAGGGGGACAGATACTAAGTTACAGGGGTTGCGGCAGGACGTGGAGGTGGGAGGGTGTTGTGCGGGTGAGGGAGGTGGTGGAGGGCCAGGATTCGGGGAGATATCCCCCGCGGTTAGGAGGAGGAGAAGGGTGAGGAAGGTGGCATGGGAGCGGGACGTGCAGGAGCGTGAGAAACTACTAGTGGAGGTGTTCGGGTCAGTGGGAGAGTGGAGTAATAGGAGGAGGTGGTGGGTGCCATAGAGGGGCGAAGGAAGTAGTGAGGACACAATATACAAATGTTTGGGAAGAGCAGAGGGATATAGTGAATGGATTTTGGGAACGGAGGAGAGGAAAATGAGAAAGAGTGGAAGAGGCATTTTGGGGAGGTGATGAGAGCAGTAGTAGGGAGATGATAGCAATGAGGGGGAGATGTACAAGTTTTGGGGTGGAGCAGAGGGGTAAAGAAATGAGATTTGAGAACAGAGGATAGTAATAAAATAAGGAGAAGAGGGGGCGTATTATATAAAGGTACAAGGAGTGGGACTCAGGTATGTAAGAGAGGTTTCCCAGGGTGATTGCTTGCAGTCTGTCCAATATGCAGTAGAGTTTCTTGCTGTTGTTGTGTCTTCCTACTGCTTAAGTTCAACTGCTGTGTTTAACTGCATCGCACTCGAATAGATGCAGCACCCCCATCAGAGACTGTGCCCCCCCATCAGTGATCTCCCCCCATGAGCTGATCTAAATTTATAGGGAGATGCTCAAATGAGCATTCAACTCCACCCCAATTAGAAGCTGATAAGGATCACATGAATAGTGGGGGATGTTTCACAGGGAACAGGCTACAGTCATAAACTGGGTGCAGCTAGAAGTGAGGACTGGTCAACATACACACAAATATAAATACACCATTTGTTCTGAATTTAACAGGAGTCAATGCGTTTTTCTAGTTAAGAGTGGAGATAAGAGATAGATGCATTTACCCAGAGGAAAGCAGCAGGAGTCCATGCGTTTTTCTAGTTAAGAGCAGAGATAGATGCATTTACCCAGATTAAAGCAGCAGGAGTCAATGCGTTTTTTTAGTTAAGAGCGGAGATAGGAGATAGATGCATTTACCCAGAGGAAAGCAGCAGGAGTCAATGCGATTTTCTAGTTAAGAGCGGAGATAGGAGATAGATGCATTTACCTGTGAAAGTAGAGAAGGCATAATTAGACTGCTGTGTTTAACTGCATCGCACTCCTTCAAAGCAGCACTTGATCAGAAGCAACACCTCCATCAGAGACTGTGCCCCCCATCAGTGATCTCCCCCCATGACCTGATCTAAATTTATAGGGAGATGCTCAAATGAGCATTCAACTCCACCCCAATTAGAAGCTGATAAGGATCACATGAATAGTGGGGGATGTTTCACAGGGAACAGATAATGACACCTTTCACATGGATATGATAAAATGTTTTATGGATTATGTTTAGGAGATACTGAAGCTTTCCCATACTATCCGGGAGATCCACAATGGGACAAGAAGTACATGAGGGGAGGAGGAAAAAACTGACTTAGATATGCATCTTATTGGTATGACAGGGCAGACAGGAAAATGAAAAGAATAAAGGAGAATCCAAAAGATAAACAGGCACCAGGATTACATGTCGCTTTGTCCAGGATTTACGGGCAATAAATATTCGTCTGATGCTGAATGTTTTTCAGTAATTGACTTAGCAAATGCATTTTTTAGCATCCCTGTTGACGCAGAGACACAGCCCATTTTTTTTTTCTGTTTTTGGAACCGCCAGAGGACCTGGTGTAAAATGCCTCAAGGTTTTGTAGATTCCTCTGTGGTCTACTCAATTGTTCTCCAGACTACTCTGAGGGGGTGAACACCGGCCCATGGGTCAGTCCTGCTGCAGTACATGGACGACATCCTGCTCTGCAGTCTCACGAAGGAGGCCAGCCTGAGGGATGGGGAGAGTTTGTTGAAATGTCTTTGAAAGTGGACACAAAGGGGTTTATTTACTAAAGCTGGAGAGTCCAAAATCAGACTCCCTTCTGCATAGAAACCAATCAGCTTCCAGGTTTCATTGCCAAAGCTTCATTGAACAAGCTGAGGTTAGAAGCTGATTGGTTTCTATGCAGAAGGGAGTCTGATTTTGGACTCTCCAGCTTTAGTAAATAAACCCCAAAGTGTCAAAGAAAAAACTACAATGGTGTAAAACAAGTGTTGAATATCTGGGTTTTGTGCTTACAAAGGGGGAAAGGAAAGTCAGTCCAAAGAGAGCTGTGGCTCTCCTGGGTCTTGCCTGCCCTTGCAGATCTAGCGGTGAAACAAGTAGCTAGCACACAAACGGCTGATATACAAATGCCTATGTTGACCCCGGAGATCACACTTCTGGACAGTACCTTTTTGAGTCTCCAAACATATGCATCAGAGCAAGATCTTAATGACTGGGCGGGAGAGGATTTAGTAAAAGAGGATATAGGTCTCTTTCTCAAAGAGGGGAAGCCATGCATCCCTGCAGCTAGTGTTCATCTGTTCATAGAACAATACCACGGAGTAGGACACAGGGGCTGGCAAAACACCTGTGAAATTTTATTACAAGATTTTTACATTGCAGGTCTCCCCAAATTAGTGAAGGCTTTTGTATCCAGATGCATTGTTTGTATCCGTAACAATCCAAACATACCAAATAAGCCTAAGCATGAGCATCTACAATACCCTACTACTCCTTTTACACACCTTCAAGTTGATTTTACACACATGCGAAAGATAGGAAAGAAGCAAGAATATCTTTTGGTGATTTTAGATGTGTTTTCTAGGTGGGTAGAAGCTTTCAAGACTACAAAGGAAGATGCCCAGACAGTTGTCCGTATCCTCACACAGGAAATTATTCCTAGATGGGGGTGCCCTCTACAGATCAATTCAGACAATGGTCCTGCTTTCACCTCAAAAGTTTGTCAGGGACTAGCGAGAGCCCTAAAAATTGAGTGGAAATTCCACATTCCCTATCACCCACAGAGTTCAGGGATTGTAGAAAGAATGAACAGGACTGTAAAAGATAAACCGAGGAAGGCTTTGGGGGGTACTTTTGTCATCTGGACAAAGCTACTTCCAATTGTATTAGCAGAAATCAGGATGACACCAAATAAAGTGACGGGATATTCTCCATTTGAAGTATTGATGGGGAGACCGTTCCCCATCCCGTGGGCTAGAACACCACTATTGTTACAATCAGGAGATCTAGAGCAGATCAGGAAAGAATATGTTCGAAAACTGATTGAAACATTGGACAATGTTGAAAGAAATGTTGCTCGCACCTCTCCTTCACAGGTCCCTACACATCCTTTCCGGGTTGGTGATATTGTAGTGGTCAAGCAGCTAGCCCAGAACAAGAAGGCCGGGTATCCCTTTGGGCCAGAGACCAGAGTGATAGCAGTCACCAGAACCGCAATCTTAGTAGAAGTACAACAAGCCTGGATCCATGCCAGCTGGGTGAAAAGAGTCAAGGTGGCCAAAGACAAAGACACAGGCACAGGAGAGGACCAGGACAAGGTGATGCCTATTAAAGGAGGTGAAGTAGGTGATACAAATCCTCAAAGAGTGAGTGAGGCTGGTGAGAAAGTCTCTGAAGAATCTCAAGATGTGCATTCTATTAGCCAAGGACTCTGGCAAACTATGGATTCTGCTGGGAGTGATTACATTTTTAGTGTTTACCCAAATATGGATAGTAACTAACTGTATATACTCCCCAGAGGATCTGGGTGCTGTTCAGGTTATATGTGGTCACAACAATGATAACAATACCTCAGAAAACACACACCCAATACACACTAGGACCAAAAGAGAAACCAATATGCCAGCACAGAAACCACAGGTTGCTATTACTAGAAAGGGGAAGATTACTACATTGTGGTTTGACTCTTCTAACACCCATGTTGCTACCTTTTCCTTCACCTATGGAGACCTCACAGAAAGAGGGGATGAAGAGAGTAGCAGGAAAAGGGCGCACAAGAGGGAGGGAATAGGTTACATCTGTGTAACTGATGATTATTGGGGGAGTAACTGTGATTATTGGGGAGCAGTGGGATGGAACATAGGCACTGACTGGGGATACAAACCTGACACATCCATAAATTAGAAGGACAAGAACAGAAAATCCCTCATAAATAGAATGACTCTTACCAAGCCCAATGCCAAATATACGCTTACCATAGAAAACCCCAGCCCTAGTGATTCGGGAATGTATGTATTTGGGTTATACTGGGGAGGTATTTTCCCAACACTTTAAAGTTATTTGGGTTGAAAAAATTTTCTCCCAATTGGTTAGGGAGGTTGTTTGCAGAGTGAATTGTGAGTTTGTGAGGTGCCTGTAGAAAGTGGTTATACCCCTACCCGGGTACTGGGGTTTGGTGAAGAAGGTGTAGGGTGTAATTGGTATTATAGTATTGTGGGGTAGATTATTTGTTCGTATACAATGAGCGATTCTGAGGTATGTAAAATCTTCAGCGGTATGAATATTGTATTTGGATTGAAGAGTTTGGAAGGGATACATAGATTGATTGGTGTAGAGTCCCTTATGTTAGTTATTCCTTGTTTAGTCCATTGTGATAGATCCAGTAAGGGAATGAGGAAGTGTAGTACGTTTGTCACGGTGTAAGGTCAGGTTCAGAGACCAGTTGCTATAGCAGTAAAAGGCTTACCTGGAACCAGCAGGATAGGTACACCAGCGGATCCCCCTGGGAATGACGCAGGCTCACCTGAGGTGCGGGGTCTAAGTATTAACCTGTATTCACCAGAGCTCCTAATGGTGGAGATGGATTGGGCTGCGTGTTAATACCAGGTCGCAGATCTCAGGATCACCCCACCAGGGAATGAGCAGACTGGGAACCAATAGCGGATCAACAGGTTAGGGATCAGACGAAAGCAGAGTCGGTCACAAGCCAAGGGTCGGTCACAAATGGTAGCAGATCAATCGTGGTCAGGAACAAGCCAAAGGTCAGTAGCGGAGGTGTAGCCAGCAGCAGGAACAGTAGCAGGATATTGGCTGGAAAGGCACAATAATCTGGCAAGGAGGAAGTCCAAGGACATGGCTTATATAGGAAGTTCATGGGAGGAGCAAGGAGTTCAAGGTTCAAGAGCAAACAAGGCACAAGGCAGGATTATCCAATAGATGAGGCAAAGTGTTGTCCAGCATCCCAGGTAGCTCAGTGAGTAGAGTTACTGCCTGACACAGTAGAAGTCCCAGGTTCAAGTCCAGGCCCTGACAACGTTAGTTGGGGTGGGTATATGTTTGGTGTCTTTGAATTTAGTGAGTAGAAGGTCCCGCCAAGCTTGTAGGGAGGCTACAGTGCAGGGATGATTTAGTTGGGGTTCTATACGTTTGGACAGAGGGAACAGGAGTATGTTTTGGGGTTTAAGTGGTTAAGGGGAGGGTTTCCATTATGGACCAGATTTTTTCCTTCGACGGATTCCACCAGAAATATAATTGGTCCAAAGAGGGTAGCTGTGTAATAAGATTTGAGGTGCGGGAGTCCTGCTCCTCCTTTGGTTGTAGGTCTGATGAGAAGATTGGTGGTACATCTCGGTTTTTTTGAGTTCCATAAGAATTTTGTAAGAATTGATTGTAGTTTAGTGAAGAATGAATTAGGAACTGGTAGGGGAAGTGTACGGAATATGTACAAGATTTTGGGTAGAATATACATTTTTAGGGTCGCCACACGGCCTAGTTTGGAGAGTTCTGAGGTGCGTAGAGTGTTTAGTTCTCGGGGTATATTTTCAAGCAATATTTTGTGGTTTGCCATGTATAGATGGTCTGTCGCTGGTGTGAGTCTGATTCCTAAGTAAGGAATGCTGTTAGTTTCCCATGTAAACTGGTATTGTTTGGTCAGTTGGGTCTGGAGTTGGGTTTAAATGTGAAGGTTAAGTATGGAAGATTTGGGTTCATTAAGTTTATAGTATGACACTGTTGAGTAAGTAGATAGGTGTGAACGAATCGATTGGAGGGATTTTTTTGGGTTGGTTACCATAAGTATTATATCATCCGCAAATAGGCTAATTTTGTGTTCCATGTTAAGATGTGTGATTCCTGTGAATGTTCTCTTAGTTTAGAAGCTAGAGGTTCAATAAGGAGCGTAAATATTATCGGGGAGAGTGGGCAACCTTGTCTAGTACCATTTGAAATGTCAAAGGGATCAGATAATGTGTCATCTGTCAGGACTCTAGCGGACGGTTGAGAATATAATGACAAGATGGCTTTCATCATCCAACTTGTGATGCCAAATTTTTGAAGTGTCAGTTGCATGAATCGCCAATGTATTCGGTCGAACGCTTTTTCTGCATCCAATGATAGGAGCAATGAGGAGGCCTTACTATGTTCTAAATTGTGCAGGAGGGAAATAATTCTCCTGGTAGCATCGGGTGCTTGTCGACCTGGGATGAAACCTACTTGATCCGGGTGTATTAGCAGGGGAAGATAGGGGAGAATTCTTCTGGATATAATTTTTGCATAGAGTTTTATATCGGTATTGAGTAGTGAGATTGGTCTGTAGTTCTGAACTAGTTGGGGGTCTTTGTCAGGTTTTGGTATAGTCGTTATGATGGATTGCAACATGTCTTTGGGAAATGAGCCTGTGGTGGCAGCGTGGTTGAAGAGTTTGGTCAGATGTGGTGATAGTTCTGTGGCAAGATGTTTATAGTATTCGTTAGTATATCCGTCGTTTCCTGGTGATTTATTAATTGGTAGTGTTTTAATGGTCGTTTCTATTTCTTTGGGTGATATCGGGGTGGAAATGGAGTCAAGTTGCTCTGTGGATAGCTGAGGAAGATTGGTTGTTTGGAGGAATTGCTGTATGGTCGTGGTCGTTGGTTGAATGGTGTTAGGGTCATTTTTAAGGTTATAAAGATTTTGGTAGTATTCTGCAAAAGCGTTCGCTATATCTTGTGGGTTTGTGTTTAGGGTATTTGTGGATGGGTGTTTAATTGAGGCTATTTTAGATTTCAGACGTTTTTGTTTTACCGATTTGGCTAACAGCGAGCTGGCTTTGTTACCTAGTGAGTAGAATTTCGCTTTCATTTTCTGAAGATTTAGATCATATTTGTGGAGTAGAAGGGATCTTAATTTATTTCTATCTGCTGTCAGAGATGCAGAAATTGCCGGGTCTAGAGTTTTTTTGTTTTTTTCTTCATTTGATTTGATTGATGTTAGGAGGTTATCTATTTGTTGGGTTCTGATTTTGTTAATGCAAGCATTTAGTTGTATCAGAATACCTCTCATGTATGCTTTATATGTTGACCATAAAGTGGTTATGGATATATCAGGGGTATTGTTAAATTAAAAAAATGTTTTGTGCGTGTCAATTATCTGTTGCTTGTAGACTTGGTTTTTCAGCAGGAACAAGTTCAGTCGCCATAGTCGGGGTATAGTCGAATATTTTTTGCTGTCAAGAGAGATTGTGATCGGAGCGTGGTCTGACCACGTAATAGTGCCAATCTTGGAGGAGGTGATGTGTTGCAGTGTCCATTTATCGGTGAGAAAGAAGTCTATTCTTGAGTAGGATGAGTGGGGTGGAGAAAAGTAGGTATAGTCCTTTTTTGTACTGTGTTGACATCTCCAGACGTCGTATAGATCGTTGGAATGAAGAAATTGGTTGAAGGTCCGTCTTGAAGATCTTGTATTGGATGAGGAGTCCAGAGGAGGGTTACCAATTATGTTAAAGTCCCCGCCAATGATTAGTCTGCCTTTTCTAAGTCGGTTTATGGTAGAGTTAAGTTTGTTAAAGAATTGAATTTGATTGGTGTTAGGGCCACAGACGGTCACCAAAGTACATGTAGTTTAGTTGATATTGCAAATCAATATATGGTAGCGACCTTGTGGGTCTGCTGTTTCCGAAATAAGTTGGAATTTCAGGGAGTCTCTTATAGTTGTAATGACGCCATTCTTTTTTTTAGGATTCGTTGCCATATACATTATGGAGAACTGAGGTATGTTGAATTTAGGGATTTTGGAAGAGGCGAAGTGGGTCTCTTGTAGGAAGACAATGTCAGGTTGAATGGTACGGAGTTCTCTCAAAAGCAGGGATCTTTTGAAGGGAGAGTTGAGACCTCAGACATTTAGCAAAGATATATTTATCATTTTGTAGATTGTAGGTGGTTTTAATGTCGTAGCATTGGTAATTCAGGTGCTATGAAGAGGAGTAGATTTTTCTGTGGTGGAGGCGATGGACCATCAGATGTGCGATTTTGTGAACATGGGACTGCTGTTTTAGTGGACTGGGTGTTCAGCTGTGCAGAGAGCGATGTTGAGAGGAACAATTCTTGCTGTCGAAGACTGGTAGCTTGGAGTAAAAACGGGTAAAAACGAGGGTAAAAAAGACTTGCAAACAACGCAAGTAACATGTATAGCAGTATCTGCTACTGTGTATGAAGGAGGCGTGAGGAAGCATGACTCTTCCGAGAGCTCATGCTGGGGACGAACTTGAATGAACAGTTTGTTCGATCGATCGGGGCCAATTGCCAGCTAGTTTGTTAGTAATTGGTGCCCAGGGAATTGAGCGTGGAGATAATAATTTAACTGAGTGGAGGCTATGTCCGATCAGTTTCCATCTGTTGTAGTTGGTTGGATGCCGGTTGATGGGAGTCGGGTGGTATAATGCTCCATGATTTTAATAATTCAATGCCTGCTTCTAGGGAATTGATTGTGAAAAATCTGGCTTGGTATTTGACCTTGAGTTTCGTATGGAAGCCCCACTGATATGCGATATTGTGGTTCCGTAATGCTTTGGTTATGCTGACGAGCTTTTTACGGTTGTTTAGTGTGGCTTTTGACAAGTCTGCGAACAGTTTAATGTTTGCTTGTGCTGAAGGGATGGAGGCCGGATTCCTGGCTGCAATCATCATTTTTTCCTTCACGTGGTAAAAATGTATGCGCGCCAATATGTCCCTGGGAATCGTAGGTAAAAATGTCGGTTTGGGGATTCGATGTGCTCGATCTATAGCCAATTCCACATCAGTGAGAGTGGGAATGAGATTTTTCATGTAGTTTTGTATGAAAGGGACAATGGCGTCTGTGGCTATGGATTCTGGAATCCCACGGAATTTAATGTTGTTCCGCCTGGAGCGATCTTTTAGATCTGCCAGTTTGAGCTTGATTTGTTCGATGTCTGTTGTATGATCTGTATGTGCGTCTATAAGATCGTTATGTGTGGTGCACATTTCTCCTAATTTGTTCTCGATATGGCGGATGTGTTTTCTTGGTTTTGAACCGTATTGGAAATTTGGGATAGTGAAGCCGTCAGGTCATTTTGTATTGTTTGTCGCAGGGAAAGGAGCATATTCTTCATAGAAATCTCCGTGATAGGTTGGTCAGAAGCAGGATAGGAATCAATTAGAGATGGAGCAGGATCAGAAAGTATAGTAGCAGGAAGAGAAGGCAGCTGTCTGTCAGGGGGAGATCCCATATCCAGCCTAGGTCTGGATTTTGCCAGGCTGCTGGTTGTAGGAGACGGGGGGGAGAGGACTCACCGAGGTCTCCTGGATAGAGGGGTCCTTTCAGCCTGGGGTCCGGATACTGTGCAGCCTGGTGGTCTGTGGTCTCCCCTTGGTGCTGTTGCTGGGCAGATGAGCCGTTTTGCAGGGGGCGGCGCCATCTTGACTGCAGAGAGTGAGTGCTGGGTAGAAGCTTGTCATCTTTTCAGGGTGACCGGCACTTTACTCCTGCGGGTCATAGCCCTGTCGGATGGCGAGGGTTTGGTGACTCTTTAGAGCTGCTTATAATTCCCTGGGGTCATCCAAATCCTCTCTCCTTTCCTTCCTACACTACCCTCCCCTTCTCCATTTCCTTCTATTCTTACTTCATCCCTTCCCTTCTTATCTCCATTCCTTTTTCTCCCTTCCTTTGTGCTTCCCTCTCCCTCAATCTTCCTTCATTTCCTCCCATCCTTTCCTTCCTTCTTTTCTTCTTTTCTTCCCTTCCTTTCCTTCACTTCCATCCCTACCCTTCTTCCTCCCCCCTCCCCATCTCCATTTCCTTTAATTCATCATTCATCCCTTCCTTCCCTTCCATCCTTTCCCTTCCATCCTTCTTCCCTCCCTCGTTCCTTCCTTCCTTCCCTCCTTCCCTGCTTTCCTTCCGGTATCCCTCCCCTCCTTTCCCTCCATTCCTTCCTTCCTTCCTTCCTTCCTTCCTTCCTTCCTTCCTTCCTTCCGTCCTTCTTTTCCTCTTTCCTTCCTTCCCTCCCATCCTTCCTTTCTTCCCTTCCTTCCTTTCTTCCTTTCACTCCCTCCCTCCCATTCCCTTCTCTTCCCTACCCTTTCTTTCCTTTCCCTTCCTTCCATCTTTCCCTGCCTTCCTTCATTGTTTTCTTCCTTCCTTCCTCCCTTCCTTCTATCTCTCCTTCCCCTTTCCTTCTTCCTTCCCCCCTCCCTCCCTCCCTCCCTCCCTCTTCCTTTCCTTCCTTCTTCCCCTTCTTCTACCCTCCCTTTACTTCCATTTTTCACTTCTTTCCTTTCTGCCTTCCTTTCTTCCCTTCCTTCTCCTTCCCGTCCTTTCTTTTTTTCCCTTCCTACCCTTTCTTCTCTTCCTTCCTTCCCTCCTGCCCTCCGTCCCCTTGCTTCCTTTCTGCCTTCATCCCTTTCCTGCTTTCTTATCTTTTCCTTTCCTTTCCATTCCTTTTATAGAAAGAAGGAAGGAAGGGGAAAAAAAAGGAAAGGAAAGAAAAATGGAAAGGAAAGGAAAAGAAAGGAAATAAAAGAAAAGGAAAGGAAGGAAGGGATGAATGCACAAAGGAAGGAAGGGGATGGATAGAAGGAGGGAAGGAAGGAAGATAAGGAAGGGTAGGAAGGATAGAAAGGAAGGGGAGGGAAGGAATGCAGAAAGGAAAGAAGGGGAGAAATTTAAAAAAGGGAAGGAAGGAGAAGGGGAAGAAGGAAAGAAAGAATAAAAGGAAGGGAGGGGAATAAGGGATGGAAGGAAAGGGAAGGGGAGGGAGTGATAAAAGGAAGGCAAGAAGGAAGGAAGGAAGGAAAGAAGGAAGGAAGGAAGGGAAAGCAGAAAGGAAGGGAAAGGAAAGAAAGGGTAAGAAAGAGAATTGAAGGGGAGGGATGGAGGGAAGGGAAGGAAGGAAAGATAGAAGTAAGGAAGGAAGGGAGGGTAAAAAGGAAGGAAGGGAAATGAAGGGAGGGAAGCAGGCAAGAAAGGAAGGAAAGGAAAGGAGGAAAGGAAGGCAGGAATGAGGGAGGGAACAAGGATGGAAGACTAAGGATGGAAGGGAAGGTAGGGATGAAGAAAGAATAAAAGGAAATGGAGATGGGGAGGGTAGAAGGAAGGAAGGAAAGAAGAGAGGAAGGATTGCAGGGATGGAAGTGAAAGAAAAGAAAAAAAAGAAGGTCAGGAAGGACAGAATGAAAGGAAGGGAAGGGAATGAAGGAAGGGGAGAGAGGGAAGAAAGAAAAAGATAGGATAGTGATAGGAAAGGGAGGAAGAGAGAAAAGGAAAGAAAGAAGAAAGGGAAGGAAGGAGAGAAGGTAAGAAGGAAGGAAGGGAGGGAAGTGAAGGAGGGAAGGGAAAGAAGGAAAAGAAAGTCAGGGAAGGAATGAAGGAGAGGAGGGGAGGGAAGGAAGGAAGGAGGGAGGAAAGAAGGAAAGAAAGGAAGGAAGGAAGGAAGGGGAAGGAAGGAAGGGAAGGAAGGAAGGGAAGGAAGGGAAGGAAGGAAGGAAGGAAGGAAGGAAGGAAGGAAAGAAGGAAGGAAGAAGGAAAGGAAAAAAAAGGGGAGGGGGGGAAATAAGGAAGAAATGGAGGGGAAGAAGGGAAAAAAACAATGGAAGAAATGATAGGAAATGAAGGAAGGATGGAAAGGACAAAGGAAAGGAAAGAAAGGTAGGAGGGAGACAGGATAGAAAAGGTAAGGAAGAAAAATAGGGAAGGAATAAAAAACAGGAAAGGAAGATAGGGAGTGAAGAAGGAAGGGTAGAAAAATAAGGATGGAACGGAAGGAATGGAAGGAAAGAAAGGGAAGGAAGGAAGGAAGGGAAGTAGGGAAGAAAGGAAGGAAGGAGGGGAACAATTGAAAGAGAGAAGGGAGGAAGGAAGGAAAAAAGGAAGGAAGGAAGAAGGGAAAGGGAGGTATAGAAAGAAGGATAGAATAAATGAAGGAAGTGCAGTAAGGAGGGAGGACAAAAGGAAGGAAGGAGAGGAAAGAGAGAAGGGGAAGGAAGGAAGGAAGGAAGGAAGGAAGGAAAGTGACAATGAGGAAGGAAGTAAAGAAAGGAAGGAAGAGAACAAAGGAGGTAAAGAAGGATAGAAGAACATAAATGAAGGAGGGAAAGGAAGAAAGGAAGGGAAAAAAGAAAGAGAGAAGGGAGGAAGGTAGGAAGGAAAGAAGAAGTGGAAGGATGGAAGGAGGGAAGGAATGAGTGGAAGAGAAGAGAAGGAGAGGGAGGGATAGATTGAAAGATGGGAGGAAGGAAGGGCAAGAGGGACATAAGGATGGAAATAATTAAGAAAGGAAGGAAGGAAGGAAGGAAGGAAAGATAGGATAGGAAAGTGAAAAAGGGAGAAAAGGAAAGAAGGAAGAAAAGGATAGGAAGGAGAGAAGGTAAAAAGAAGGAATTACGGGAAAGAAAGAAAAGAAAGGCATGGAAGGAATGAAGGAGAGGAGGGGAGTGAAGGGAGGGAGGAATGAAGAAAGGAAGGAGGGAAGGAAGAAGGAAGGTAGAAAGGAAGAGAAAGAAAAGAGAGAAGGGAGGAAGGAAGGAGGGGAAGGGAGGGATGGGAAGAAGGAATGGAAGAGAGGTAAAGAAGGAGAGGTGAGGGAAGGGGAGAGAGGGATAGGAGGAAGGATGGGAGGAAGGAAGAGAAGAAGTAGGAAGGGGAGGGCAGGAGGGAAATGGAGAAGGGAGAGCAGAAGGGGAAGGGAAGGAAAGAAGGAAGGAAGGAAGGAGGGAAGGGATGAAGGAAAGAAGGAAGGAATAAGGGGGGGAAGGAAGGGAGGATAGAAATTTAGGGAGGGAAGGAAGGAAGAGAAGGTAGGGGAAATGTAGGAAAGGGAATGGAAGGGACTGGAAAGGAAGGAAGGAAGGAAGGGAGCAAATGAAGAAAGGAGAGGAAGGAAGGAAAGAAGGATGGAAGAAAGGTCGGAAGGAAGGAGGGAGGGAGGAAGGGAGGAAGAAAGTTAGGAATTTCTATTTGCTGTGCAAATACTTTTGTCTTTTTTCAGTTAGACTTTCATTCCCCACAAGCAGCTGCTACACTTCTTTCCATCCTTCTTTCCTTCCTTCCTCTCCTTTCTTCCTTTCCTCCCTCCCCTTCTTCCTTCATCCCTTCCTTCCTTCCCTTCTATCCTTTCCTTTCCTTCCTTCCCTCCCTCCCTCCTCCCTGTGGAAATTCTCCCCTTCTTTAATTTCTGCATTCCCTTCTTCCCTCCCCTCCCCTTCCCTTCCTTCCTTTCTTCCTTCCTACCCTTTCTTATCTTCCTTCCTTTCCTCCTGCTCTCCATCCCGTTCCTTCATCCTTCCTTCTTTTCCTTTCCTTTCCTATCCTTTCCTTCCTTCTTCCTTCCTTCCTTTCTTCCTTCCTTCCTTCCTTCCCTTCCTTCCTTCCTTCCATCCATTTCTATCCTCCTTCCCTACTTTCATCCCCACTCCTTTCTTCCTCTTCTTCCTCCCATCATTCCCTTTCTTCCCTTCCCCTCTTTCCTTTCTTCTTTCCCTCCCTTCTCCTTTTCTTCCTTCCTTCCTCCCTCCTCCATTCCTCCCCTTCCTTCCTTCCTTCCTTCCTTCCTCCCTCATTCCGCCCCTTCCTTCCTTCCTTCCTTCCTTCCTTTCTTTCTTCCGTCTTTCTTTATTTCCTTCCTTACTTCATTCACTCCTTCCCCTTCCCTCCTTCCTCCTTTCCTCCCTACATTCTCTTCCCCCCTTTCCTTCATTCATTCCCTTACTTCCCTACGTTCCTTCTTTCCCTTCCTTCCTTCACTCCTCTCCACTTCCTTCCTTCCTTCCCTCCCTCCCCTTCCCTCCCTCCTTTCCTCCTTCCTTCCTTTCTTCCTTCCCTCCTTCCTTTCTCTTTTCCTCCCTTTCCTATCCTATGCTTTCTTCCCTTCCTTTCTTTCTTCCCTTCCTCTCATTTCTTCCTTCCCTTCCTTTCATTCTTTCCATCCTTACCTTCTCTCCCTTTCCTTTCCTCCTTCTTTTCTTGCTTTCCTTCCCTTCCATCCCAATCCTCCCTCCTTTCCTTCCTTCACCCCCCTCTCCTCCTTTTCCTTCCATTCTTACTTCATCCCTTCCCTTTTTATCTCCATTCCATCCTATCCCTTACTTTCTTCTTCAAAATTCTTCCTTCACTCTTTCCTTCCTTCCTTATTTCTTCATAACATCCTCCCTTTCTTCCATTCTTTCTTTTCTTCCTTCACTCCCCTCCCTTCCTTCCTTCCTTCCTTCCTTCTTACCTTCTCTCCTTCCTTCCCTATCTTCCTTCTTTCCTTTTCTCAATACCTCCCTTTCCTGTCCTATCATATTCTATCCTTCCTAACCTTTTTTTCTTCTTTTCTTCCTTTCCTTCACTTTCATTTCTACCCTCCTTCCCCCCCTCCATCTCCATTTCCTTTCATTCCTCATTCATCCCTTCCTTCCCTTCCATCCTTTCCCTTCCATCCTTCTTCCCTACCTCATTCCTTCCTTCCTTTTCTCCTTCCCTGCTTTCCTTCCGGCTTCCCTCCCCTCCTTTCTCTCCCTCCATTCCTTCCTTCCTTCCTTCATTCTTTTCCTCTTTCCTTCCTTCAATCCCATCCTTCCTTTCTTCCCTTCCTTCCTTTCTATCTTAACTTCCCTCCCATTCTTCCCTACCCTTTCTTTCCTTTCCCTTCCTTCCTTCTTTCCTTCCTTCTTTCCCTGCCTTCCTTCCTTCTTTCTTTTCTTCCTTCCTTCCTTCCTTCCTTCCTCCCTTCCTTCTATCCCTCCCTCCTCCCTCCCTCCCTCTTCCCTTCCTTCTTCCCCTTCTCCTACCTTCCCTTTGCTTCCATTTCTCCCCTTCTTTCCTTTCTGCCTTCCTTTATTCCCTTACCTCTTCTTCCCGTCCTTTCTTTTTTCCCTTCCTACCCTTCCTTCTCTTCCATCCTTCTCTCCTGCCCTCCATCCCCTTCCTTCCTTTCTGCCTTCATCCCTTCCTTTCCTATCTTTTCCTTTCCTTTACATTCCTTTATCTCCCCTTCCTTTCCTATCTTTTCCTTTCCTTTATCTCCCCTTTCCTTCCCCTTTCACCAGGATAGAAAGAATGAAAAGAAGGGAAGCAAAGGAAGGGAAGGGAGGGAAGAAAGGAAGGAAGGAAGGAAGGAAGGAAGGAAGGGAGTAAAATAGGGAAGGGAAAGCGGTAGGGAATGCATGAAGGAGAGGAGGGGAGGGAATGTCGGGAGGAAACTCTTTATTCCTCTGAAGGAAGGAGGAAAGAAAAGAAGGAAGGAGGGAAGGGGAGGGACGGAAGGAACGGAAGGAAGGAAGGAAAAAAACGGAGAGAAAGAAGAATGGAAAGGAAAAGAAAAGAAAGGAAAGGAGAGGAGAGGAGGGAAGGGATGAAGGCACAAAGGAAGGAAGGGGATGGAGAGCAGGAGGGAAGGAAAGAAGATAAGGAAGGGTAGGAAGGAAAGAAAAGAAGGAAGGGGAGGGAAGGGAAGGAAGAAAAGAAAGAAGGGGAGAAATTGAAGCAAAGGGAAGGAAGGAAGGAGAAGGGGAAGAAGGAAAGGAAAGGAAAGAAAGAATAAAAGGAAGGGAGGGGAATAAGGGATGGAAGGAAAGGGGAGGAGAGGGAGGGATATAAGGAAAGAAGGAAGTAAAGAAGGAAGACAGGGAAAGCAGAAAGGAAAGAAGGGAAAGGAAAGCAAAGAAAGGGTAGAGAAGGGAAGGGGAGAAACGGAGGCAAGGGAAGGAAGAAAAGAAGGAAGTAAGGAAGGAAGGGAAAAGAGGGGAGGGGAGGGAAGCAGGCAAGAAAGTATAGAAGGAAGGAAGGAAAGGAGGGGAGGAAAGGAAGGAAGGAATGAGTGAGGGAACAAGGATGGAAGGGTAAGAATGGAAGAGAGGTAGGGATGAAGAAAGAATAGAAGGAAATGGAGATGGGGAGGGGAGAAGGAAGTAAAGAAGAGAGGAAGGATTGCAGGGATGGAAGTGAAAAAAAGGAAGAAAAGAAGGTCAGGAAGGACGGAATGAAAGGAAGGGAAGGGAATGAAGGAAGGGAAGGGAGGGAGGGAAAAAAGAAAAGATAGGATAGGGATAGGAAAGGGAGAAAGGGAAAAAAGGAAAGAAGGAAGGAGAGAAGGTAAGAAGGAAGGAAGGGACGGACGTGAAGGAGGGAAGGGAAAGAAGGAAAAGAAAAGCAAGGAAGGAAGAAAGGAGAGGAGGGGAAGGAAGTAAGGAAGGAGGGAGGAAAGAAGAAAGGAAAGGATGGAAGGGAAGGAAGGAGGGAAGGGATGAGGAAGAAGGAGAGGGAGTAAAATTGGAAAGGAGAGGAATGAAGGAAAGAAGGATGGAAGGAAGGAAAGAGAAAGGAAGGAAGGAGGGAGAAAGGAAGGAGGATAAAAATGTAGGGAGGGAAGGAAGAAATGAGGGGAAGTGTAGGAAAGGGAATAGGAAGGAGGGAAGGAAGGAAGAAAAAAAAGAAAGGAAACAAAAAAGGGGAGGGAGGGAGTGAAAGAAGGAAGAAATGGAGAGGAAAAAGGTGGAAGAAGGGAAAAAAAAACAAAGAAAGAAAGGATAGGAAATGAAGGAAGGATGGAAAGGTAAAAAGAAAGGAAAAAAAGGTAGCAGGGAGAAAGGATAGAAAAGGTAAGGAAGAAAAATAGGGAAAGAAGAAAAAAAGGAAAGGAAGATAGGAAGTGAGGAAGGAATGATAGAAAAAGAAGGATGGAAGGGAAGTGTCAAGGTCCTACCTTTTCCCAGAGGTTATGCTGCTCCATGTGCTGGCATCCATCTTGGGTTTCTGCAGAGCATGGTGGGAGTCTTTTATGCCTTCAGGCCTCTGCGGTCCATCCCCCAGAGGGGTGTGGTCGATCACATATAAGCCTGTTGTCTGCATGTGCTCTTTGCATTTGTGTCTTGTATGTTCGTGTTGCAACAAGCTCTCTTTCTACTCTCGTGGCTCTCCTGGAAACTGACTTGGCTTTTGACTAGACTATTCTCTGTGTTATCCATTTATCTGACCTCCTGTTGCTGAACCCGGCTTGTGACCTGTTATTCTTGTCTACCGTTCTGTACTGTCTGTCCCGTTGTTATCGACCCGGCCTGCCCGACTACGCTATTGTCTTATCTGGTTCCTACCAGCTACACGCCATTGGCGGCAGCCATTACCGCAGCTGGGGTGTCTCGGGGGCCGCGACCTGGTCCCTGGCTGCGTCAAGTCCATCCCCACCATCAGGGGCCCTGGTGAAGGGCAGCCTGGGACTTAGACTTCGTGCCCTGAGGGACTCCGGCCTGTGGGTGGTGGTTGTCGTCAGTCGGTGCGTGACCCTGCCATTAGGCCTGCCTGTCCGTTCCACAGCTCCTGCCCTGACAGGAAGAAATGGAAGGAAAGAAAGGCAAGGAAGGAAGGGAAGGAGGGAAGAAAGGAGGGAAAGAAAGGAAGGAGGGATCAAGGGAAAGAGAGAAGGAAGGAAGGAAGGAAGGAAGGAATAAAGGAAGGAAAAATGAAATGGAGGGAGTGAGGAAGGAAGGAGGGGAATGAAGGAAAGGCAAGGGAAGAAAAGGGAAAGGATAGAATAAAGGAAGGAAGGAAGTGCAGTAAAGGAGGGAGGAAATAAGGAAGGAAGGAGAGGAAAGAGAGAAGGGAAAAGAAGGAAGGAAGGGAAGGAAAGGACAATGAGGAAGGGAAAAAGTAAAGAAAGGAAGGAAGAGAACAAAGGAGGGAAAGAAGGATAGAAGAACATAAATGAAGGAAGAAAGGAAGGGAAAAAAAAGAAAGAGAGAAGGGAGGAAGGAAGAAAGGAAGAACAAAAGGAAGGAAGGAAGGAAGGAAGGATGGAAGGAAAGAAGGAGGGGAAGGGAGAGATGGAAAGAGGGGAAGGGAAAAGAAGGAGGGGGAGGGATAGATTGAAGGATGGGAGGAAGGAAAGGCAAGAGGGACATGAGGATGGAAATAATTAAGAAAGGAATAAAGAGAAGGAAGTAGGGAAGGTAGGAAAAAAGGAAGGAAGGAAAGATAAGATAGGACAGGATAGAAAAGGGGAAAAGGGAGAAAAGTAAAGAAGGAAGAAAGGGAAGGAAGTAGAGAAGGAAAAGAAGGAAGGAAGGATGGGAAAGAAGGAAAAGAAATGCATGGAAGGACTGAAGGAGAGGAGGGGAGTGAAGGGAGGGAGGATAGGATAAAGGAATGAAGGAAGGAAGGAGGGAGAGATGAAGGAAGTTATGGAGGAAGAGAAAGAAAGAGAGAAGGGAGGAAGGAAGGAGGGGAAGGGAGGGATGGAAGGAAAGAGTGGAAGAGAGGTAAGGAAGGAGGAGAAGTGAGGGAAGGGAAGAGAGGGATAGGAGGAAGGATGGGAGGAAAGACTCTAGGAAGGACTCTAGGAAGGAGGAAAGGGAGGGCAGGAGGGAAATGTAGAAGGGAGAGCAGAATGAAAAGAGGGAAAGGGAAGGAAGGAGGATAGAAATTTAGGGAGGGAAGGAAGGAAGAGAAGGTAGGGGACGTGTAGGAAAGGGAACGGAACGGAAGGGAATGGAAAGGAAATAAGGAAGGGAGCAAATGAAGAAAGGAGAGAAAGAAAGGAAAGAAGGATGGAAGGAAGGAAAGAAGGAAGGAGGGAGGGAGGAAGGACGTTAGGAATTTCTATTTGCTGTGCAAAGACTTTTGTCTTTTTTTCAGTTAGACTTTCATTCCCTACAAACAGCTTCTACACTTTAGCTACTCTTAGCCTTCTGCCGCTCACGAAGTCGACAGACTAGTACGACGAAGCACATTGGAATGGATTGAACCAGTGACCAGTTTACTGGTTTGCAGACTGCTTTTATTTTGGGTGGGGACAAGATGCAAGATCATTTTTTGCACTACATGAAAATCCTGATATAATCATTGTTACAACTGGCCGTCTAATGCACGGCCATGAATCTGAAGTTATGCAATGTGGAGTATGTCGTTTTTGATGAAGCAGACAGACTTTTGCTGAGCAGCAGCAGGAGTACCTTGCCCGTCTTCCAGAAAATCGCTAAACCTTGTTTTTGTCAGCCACTCTTACCAAGAGCAATGGATTTAAGAAAGGAATGATGAAGAAAAGATCTTGACACTTGCAGTGTTCTTTAGAATATGACATGGCTCATTTGGAATAGACTTACTTGCTGTGCAATGACTTTTGTCTTTTTTCAGCTAGACTTTCAACCCCCAAAAGCAGCTGCTACACTTCTTTCCATCCTTCTTTCCTTCCTTCCTATCCTTTCTTCCTTTCCTCCCTCCCCTTCTTCCTTCATCCCTTCCCTCCTTCCTTCCCTTCCATCCTTTCCTTTCCTTCCTTTCCTCCCTTCCTTACTTCTTCCCCTTCTCCTTTCTTCCTTTTCCTTCAATTTCTCCCCTTCTTTCCTTTCTGCACTCCCTTCTTCCCTTCCCTCCCCTTCCCTTCTTTCCTTCCTACCCTTCCTTATATTCCTTCCTTTTCTCCTGCTCTCCATCCCCCTTCCTTCCTTTGTGCCTTTGTCCCTTCCCTCCTTTCCTTCCTTCCTTCCTTCCTTCCTTCCTTCCTTCCTTCCTTCCTTCCCTCCCTCCCTCCCTCCCTCCCCTTCCCTGCCTCATTTCTTCCCAAAATCCTATTTTCCAACCTTTCCTTCCTTCCCTTCCTTTCTTTCTTCCCTCCCTCTCGATCCTTCCTTCCCTTTCCTATCCTTTCCTTCCTTTCCTTCTTTTCTTTCTTCCCTCCCTCTCGTTCCTTCCTTCATTTCCTTTTATTCTTTCCATCCTTACCTTCCCTCACCTTCCTTCCCTTCTTCTTTTCTTCCTTTCCTTCCGTTCCCTTCCATCCCAAACCGCCCTCCTTTCCTTCCTTCACCCCCCTCCCCTTCTTCATTTCCTTCCATTCTTACTTCATCCCTTCCCTTCTAATCTCCATTCCATCCTTTCCCTTCCTTTCTTCTTCCATCATCATTCCTTCCTTTATTTCCTCACATCCTTTCCTTCCTTCCTTTCTTTCCTTCCCGCTTCCCTCCCCTCCTTTCCCTACTTTCCCTCCCTCCCTTCCTTCCTTCTTTCCTTACCTTCCTTCCTCTTTCCTTCCCTTCCTCCTCTGCCTTCCTGATTTCCTCCACTCCCTTTATTTCTTTCCTTCATATCTTTTCTTCCTTCCTTTCTCTCTTCACTTCTTACTAATCCTTTCTCCCTCTTTTCACTTTCGTTTCCTTTCTTTTCCTTTTTCTTCCTGCCTTCTTACTCCCCTCCCTTTTCTTCCTTTACTTTTTTCCTATCCTCCCTCCCCATTCCTCCTTCACTCTTTCCTTCCTTCCTTATTTCTTTCCATCCTTCATAACTTCCTCCCTTTCTTCCCTTCCTTTCTTCCTTCCCTTCCATCCTTTCCTTCCTTCCTTCTTTCCTTCCTCCTTCTTTCTTTCCTCCCCTCCTCTCCTTCATTCTTTCCATACCTTTCTTTTCCTGCTTTTCCTTCCCTCCTTCACTTCCCTCCCTTCCTTCCTTCTTACCTTCTCTCCTTCCTACCCTTTCTTCCTTCTTTCCTTTTCTCAATTCCTCCTTTCCTATCCTATAATATCCTATCCTTCCTACCTACCATTCTTTTCTTTCTTCCCTCCCACCCCTTCCTTCCTTCCCTTCCTTTCATTCTTTCCTTCCTTACCTTCTTTTCTTCTTTTCCTTCACTTCCATCCCTACCCTCCTTCCTCCCCCCTCCCCATATCCATTTCCTTTCATTTGTCATTCATCCCTTCCATCCTTTCCCTTCCATCCTTCTTCCCTCCCTCATTCTTTCCTTCCTTCCTTTCCTAGTTCCCTGCTTTCCTTCAGGCTTCCCTGCCCTCCTTTACCTCCCTCAATTCCTCCCTTATTTCCTTATTTTCCTCTTTCCTTCCTTCCCTCCCATTCTTCCTTTTTTCCTTTCTTTCCTTTCCCTCCCTCCCATTCCTTTCTCTTCCCTACCCTTTCTTTCCTTTCCCTTCCTTGCTTTCTTCTTTCCTTCCTGCTTTACCTGCCTTCCTTCCTTATTTTCTTCCTTCATTCTTCTCTTCCTTCTATCCCTCCGTCCCCACCCTTTCTTTTTCTTCTTTCCTCCCTCTTCCCTTACCTCCTTCTTCCCCGTCTCCTACCTTCCCTTTGCTTCCATTACTACCCTTCTTTCCATTCTGCCTTCCTTTTTTCCCTTACCACTGCTTCCCATCCTTCCTTTTTTCCCTTCCTACCCTTCTTTCTCTTCCTTCCTTCCCTCCTGCCCTCCATACCCTTCCTTCCTTTGTGCCTTCATCCCTTCCCTCCTTTCCTATCCTTTCCTTTCTCTCCCCTTTCCTTTCCCTTTTCTTCCTTTCCTTTCATTTTCCTTCCTTCCTTCCTTCCTTCCTTCCTTCCCTTCCATACATTTCTATCCTCCTTCCCTCCTTCCTTTTCTTTCCATTCTTCCTCCTTCCCTTCCTTCCTTTCTTTCCTCCATACATCCACCTTCCCTACTTCCTTCCTCCTACTTTTCTTCCTTTTCCTCCTCTCATCCTTCCCTTTTTTCCCTCCCTTCCCTTACTTGCTTCCTTCCTTTCTTCCATCCTTCCTTCCTTAATTCCCTCCTTCCTTTTTCCTTTCCTCCCTCCATTCAGTCCCCTCCACTCCTTTTCTTCTTCCCTTCTTTCCTTCCTTCCCCCCTTCTTTCCTTTCCTCACTTCCTCCTTTTCCTATTCTATCCTTCATTCCCTTCCTTCCCTTTGCTTCCTTTCATTCCTTCCATCCTCCCTCATTCCTTTTTTCCTTTCCTCCTTCCCTGCTTTTCTTCCGGCATCCCTCCCCTCCCCTCCTTTCCCTCATTCAATTCCTCCCTTCCTTCTTTTCCTCTTTCCATCCTTCCCTCCCATCCTTCTTTTCTTTCCTTCCTTTCTTCCTTTCCTTCCCTCCCATTTCCTTTTCTTTCTTACCCTTTCTTTCTTTTCCCTTCCTTCATTCCTTCCTTTCTTCCTGCTTTCCCTGACTTCCTTCCTTTTTTTCTTCCTTTCTTCCTCCCTCCCTCCCTCCTTCCCTTCTTCCCTCCCTCTTCCCTTCCTTCCTTCTTCCCTTTCTCCTACCTTTCCGTTGCTTCCATTTCTCCCCTTCTTTCCTTTCTGCCTTCCTTTCTTCCCTTACCTCTACTTCCGGTCCTTTTTTTTTCCCTTCCTACCCTTCCTTCTCTTCCTTTCCTTCCCTCCTGCCCTCCATCCCCTTCCTTCCTTTCTGCCTTCATCCCTTCCCTCCTTTCCTATCTTTTCCTTTCCTTCCATTCCTTTATCTCCCCTTCCCTTCCCCTTTCACCAGGATAGAAAGAATGAAAAGAAGGGAAGCAAAGTGTGGAGTATGTCGTTTTTAAGGAAGCAGACAGACTTTTGCTGAGCAGCTGCAGGAGTACCTTGCACATCTTCCAGAAAATCGCCAAACCTTGTTTTTATCAACCACTCTTCCCAAAAGCAATGGATTTAAGAAAGGAATGATGAAGAAAAGATCTTAACACTTCCAAGCTTGACACTTGCAGTGTTCTTCAGAATATGACATGGCTCATTTGGAATATACTCACTTACTGTGCAATGACTTTTTTCTTTTTTCAGCTAGACTTTCAACCCACACAAGCAGCTGCTACACTCATCCTTCTTTCCTTCCTTCCTCTCCTTTCCTCCCCTTCTTCCTTCATCCCTTCCCTCTTTCCTTCCCTTCCATCCTTTCCTTTTTTTTCCTCCCTCCCTCCTCCCTTCCTTCCTTCTTCCCCTTCTCCTCCCTTCCCTTTCCTTCAATTTCTACTCTTCTTTCGTTTCTGCCATCCCTTCTTCTCTTCTCTCCCCTTCCTTCCTTTCTTTCCTTCCTACCCTTCCTTTTCTCCTGCTCTCCATCCCATTCCGTCCTTTGTGCCTTCATCCCTTCCCTCCTTTCCTTTCCCTTTCCCTTTCTTTCTTTCTTTCTTTCTTTCTTTCTTTCTTTCTTTCCTTCCTTCCTTCCTTCCTTCCTTCCTTCCTTCCTTTCTGCCTTCCATACATTTCTTTTTTTTTTTTTTTTATAATTTAAAAATTTATTAATTTTCATTTTAAATACATTTCATCATCATGATATATAAACATATATAGAAATATACATTATAGTATCCAACTTTTCTACTTTATTTACTTTATTCCAAATTTCCCCCCCTCCTCCACCCCCACCCTAATCCCATCTTCCTACTTTTCCTTTTCTCTGCGTCATTTTATATCGGCAAGTGCAGTTTTCCTAATATTTTCTTTATTCTTTCCTATATTTCATATATAACTTAGCTTTTTCCCAGTTCTCCCATTTCCTATTATAGATCTCCATCCTGTCTTCCTGGATATGACACAACCTTTCCATCTTTTTAATCTGCTCAACTCTTTCAATCCAATCTTCTTCCTTCGGCACCTCTATTTGCCTCCAGAACCTGGGTATCAGAGCTTTTGCAGCATTTATATAGTACCATATCCCTGATTTTTTATATTTATTGACTGATATATCCATGTTGTGCAAAATACACACTTCTGGGTCTAGACCAATGTCTATTTCTGTTATCTTTCTTATCAAATGGGTTATTGTCTTCCAGAATTTCTGAATTTTTGGGCATCCCCACCATATGTGATATGTTGTGCTTATTTCACCACATGCCCTCCAACACCATGGTGAGCTCTCTTCACACATCTTATTTTCAACGTTTGGTGTAATGTGCCATCTTGTCAAACACTTATAGTTCATCTCTACTTCTCTCATAGAAACGTTTTCGTGGGTTAATCTATATATTCTCCTCTGCTTCTCCTCATCTATCACAATTCCCATATCCGTTTCCCATTTTGTTATATATGTTGGCTTTGTGTTTGTATCTAATTCAGTGAGTATTTTATATACCTTAGCAATCCCGTGCTTCCCATCACCTTGTGTTCCGAATACCTTTTCAAACAAGTTCCAATTGTCTCTTGTCCTTAAAGGCTTTGGCAAACTTCCAACAAAACTCCTCAATTGAAAATACCGCCACTCATCTAATTTAGTGAAAATCTCTCCCTCTTTTTTTTTAATTCCCCAAATGATCCTATTTTATCCCCCACCAAAATATCTCTTAATTGAACCTCTTCCTTTTTAAACCACCTACCACCTATTTCTTCTCTACCTGGGGGAAAAAAACTCTGTGTTTTTTAATGAAATCAGTGTTGAATTAAAATTTCATTTCATACTTTTCTGTAAATCAACCCCAAATTTTTAAAACATTCAAAGTGTATGTATTTACATTATCATTTAAACCCCTATACTGTGTTGGTATCCATATCACCTTACCCAAATCTATTCCACTAAGTTCATTCTCTATTCTCACTCAACTTTTTTTAAAGTTATATATCCAATCTATGGTTCTTGCCAATATTACAGCTTTGTAGTATCTTTTAAAGTCTGGGAGCCCTAAACCACCTCTTTCTTTCCTCCTACTCATCAACTCATATGACAGTATTGGTTTTTTATTCCTCCATATGTATTTTGTTATCAGTTTCTTAATTACCTTAAAAAGATCTCTGGGAGTTTAATTGGTATCATTTGATATCTATACATGATTTTTGGTAGTATTATCATCTTTACCAGGTTAATACGGCCTATCCATGTCGGGGATCCCTCCTGCAATATTTTTAGCTCCTCTCTAATCTCGTTGATCAATTAAATATAGTTTAATTTATATAGATGTTTATATGAAGCTGTAAGTTTTACTCCTAAATATTTTATATCTCTATCTTTCCATTTAAAGGGAAATTCCTTTTGTATTTTTTCTTTTTTCATTTTTTAAAATATTTATATTTAGAATCTCCGTTTTTATTGGATTAATCTTTAAATTTGACAGTTCTCCATATTCCTTTAATAGCTTCATTAAATTTGGAAGTGTTATCCTGGGGTTTCCTACATAGAACAGCAAGTCGTCTGCAAAAGCGGCGACTTTATGTTCTGTGTCCCCTATCTGGATTCCCTTTATATCTCTATTCAGCCTTATTGTTGACAGGAGTGGTTCTAATGATATAACATACAACAGTGGGGACAATGGGCAACCCTGTCTTGTACCGTTTGACATCTCGATGGGTTCTGACCTCTCCCCATTCACCACAACGACTGCAGAGGGGTAACTGTACAACTTTCCTATCCACTCTCTCATCCTAGGCCCAATTCCCATGACTTCTAAAGTATCCATCATGAATCTCCAGTTCACTCTATCAAACGCTTTTTCAGCATCTATAGAGAGTAGCACCACCGGTTCTTTTCCCTTTTTACTTTTTTGGATTAACATCAATGATCGTAATCCATTATCTCTACCCTCCCTCCCAGGAACAAAGCCCACCTGGTCCTCGTGTATCCATTAGCTCTTTCAATCAGAGCATTAGCTCTTTCAATCTATTTGCCAAGACCTTTGCATAAAGCTTAGTGTCGGTGTTTAATAATGAAATAGGTCTATAGCTCGAACACTGTGAAGCATCTTTTCCCTCTTTTTGAATAAGCACCATTTGAGCTTGTAGCGATTCTTTTCTTACTTCCATCTCTCCGCCCAGTGCATTCATATAATTTCTAAGTTTTGGTACTAAGATTTCACTATATTTTTTATAATATCTCACAGTATATCCATCTGGTCCTGGACTTTTCCCAGACACTGTACCCTTCAAGGCTAATTTTATTTCATCTTGCGAGATATCTGCATCAAGGGAGTTCAATTGGACTTTGCTTAATTTTAATAACCCAGCCATCTCTAGATATTTCTTTCTCTTTTGATTCTTCTCGCTTTCTATATTTTCTGATCCCTGCAGGGGATTTATAGTATACAAGTCTCTATAATATTCCATAAAAACTTTGGTGAGTTCTCTGTTTGAGTGTTTCAGGTTCCCCTTAACATCTTTTATTTTTTCTATATAATTTCTATTTTTCTTTTTCCTCAGGGCCCTCATCAAATATTTTCCAGGTCTTTCTCCCCATCTATATCTCTTACTCAGAACTCTATTATATACTTTTCTCCTCTCTTCTTCTATTACACCTTCCAATTATTCTTTCTTTTTTTTTAACTTCAGCTCTATTTCTTTTGTTATTCTATTCTTATGTTGTTGTTCTAGTTTACTTATTTCTTCTAAGAGCCCACTCATTTTCTCTCTTCTTTCTTTTTTCTTTCTTGCCCCTATCGCTATCAATATTCCTCTTATGTATGCCTTATGAGATTCCCACACTATAGCTATAGACACATCACCTGTCTCGTTCTCCTTGAAATACTGTTCAATCTCCTCCCCTATTTTCTGGGCTATTTCCTTTTCTACTAATAGTGTCTCATTCAGTTTCCAACCCAGTCCTCCTATTTTCCCCTTCCCCCATTCCAATTTCATTGTAACTGGGGCGTGATCTGATAGAGAGATTGTCTCTATTTCAACTTGAACCAGGTGGTCAATTAGTTGATGTTCTATTAATATGTCATCTAATCTTGAATACCTCTTATGCATGTTTGAAAAAAAGGTGTAGTCTCTATCTTGCATATGTGTGATTCTCCAGGCATCTACCAATTGACTTATGTGTAATTCTTTTTTCAATAGTTTCAGGGCCCTACTTCCTTCTCTCTGTACATGGGAGGTAGCATCCTTTTGTGGTTCCATACAAAAATTAAAATCCCCTGCGAGGATCAGACGTCCTTTTTTAAAGTCCATCAACTTCCTCAGCACTTTTTTCAGATATATCTCCGGGTTTTTATTAGGACAGTAAATGTTGGCCAGTGTACACTCAATCTCCTTTAGCTTTCCCTTTAAAAACAAGAATCTCCTCTCTGGGTCTGTCTTTCTATCTTCCAGCTCAAACCTAGTATTCTTTGCCATACCTATTGCTACACCTTTCGCTCTCTTAACCGGGGAATCTGCATAATACCATGTTGGGTGATTTCTGGACCCCAGCCTAATGTTTGATTCTATCTCAAAATGTGTCTCCTGTAGAAATACCACTGAGGCTGCCCTATGGTGTAGTTCTTTAAACAATCTAAATCTTTTCCCAGGGCAGTTCAACCCATTTACGTTATATGTTATAAACTGAATCTCTTCCATCTTCCATAAATCTTCTCTATTTTCCTCCATCTATATTTTTCTCTTTTCCCTTCCTCTCTTCCTCTCCTTCTCCCTTCTCACTTGCTTTTATATCTTTTTTTTATTTTGCAGGAAAAATACCCCCCCTCCCCACTTGCCCACCCACCCAACCTTCCCACTCACCCCCTCCCCCCTCCCCTCCCCCCTCTTTTTAGGCCTATCATTTGCCTATTAATCATTTATGGAAATAAGTTCCACTATTGATCTAACCCTTGGGCTAAAAACTCTGAGCATGGACGACTTTCCCCTTGACTAACCTCCCCATAGCTCCCCAGGTCCCACTCGGGTTCATCTCACGCATAGTAAGACAGGGGCGATAGGGTGAGGGAAGACCAAGGTAGAGGAAAAAAAACAAAAAAAAAACCCCACAGCCTTATTTTTCTTCCTCCACCTCTCTCCCCCTCCCCCCCCCCCCCCACCCCGCCTCCTCCCCCCCACAAGTTGCCAGTCCTCTTTTCTCTTCATTCTAATTTCCCATTGTTCTTCTTCCCAGCCAGGAATCTCCATTCTTTGTATTTTTAAACTGTCACAAAAATGTTTCAAATCTTCTGGGAACCTAAGGTGCGCCATAACCCCGTTTTTCCATCCTATTAAACATTCGGGAGTCCCCCATTTATATTGCACATTATATTCTTTCAACCTTTCCAATAGGGGTCTCAAAGTTCTCCTTCTCCACAGAGTCTCTGGGGCCAAGTCCGCATAGATCTGTATGTCTCCTCCTTCATGCTTAATAACTGATTTTCCCTTGGTCTTCTTCCAGATTTTTTCTTTATCTCGAAACTCATAAAATTTAACTATTATGTCTCTCGGCCTTTCTTTCCCCAGGTATCTCTGGATTTTTCCTTTTCTAAAGATTCCTTCTATTTTAGTCCTTTCCATTTCGGTGCTGTCTGTTATAGTATTTAATATTTTACAAACCACTTCTTGCAGGTTTTCTCCCTTTGAGTTCCCTGGGACCCCTCGTATCATGACGTTTCTCCTTCTATCTCTATTTTCTTGTATCTCAGCTTTATATATCAGTTTTTCTTGGGCTTTCCCTATGTTAATTATTTCTTTTTCTAGCTCAGAGATAGCCTGGGTCTGATTTTTAGCTTTCTCCTCCGTTTCCTCCACTCTCACCAACAGGTGTCCCAGGTCGCTTCAGATATTTACCATTTCTTGTTTTATTGTTTTCTCCAATTCTTGAAACATTTCTGCCATTTCTTTTTTGTTAGGTATTTGTAGGTCTTTTTCCGTCTCTATATTACCTAATGATTGCTGATTACTGGTGTCCAGGCCTAATGATACTCTTGGGCTATTTTCCATACTAAAATCTGCTTCTCCACTTTCAATCCTATTCTGGGATCTTTCTGGGGTTACGTTTCCTTGGGAGGTATATTTTTTAATTGTACCAGTCTGGGACCCTTTAAGCCCACTTCCTTTTACACTTTTGTTTTTCATTTTCTCTGTAGCTTTTTATTCTTTGTTCCTCTGTTATAAGTTCATGGGTTTGGAGGGAAGAAAATCAAAGTTCTTATGTACAAGTCTCTGCACTATCCCCCAGCTGATCTTTTTGGGCTATTCTTTCCACAGATCTTTTCCGCCTTTTTTGCAGTCACCGGGGGTCCCCCCCTTCTCATACCCCCTGCTTCCCTTTAGGGGACCATGTAATACATCACAATTAGTGTATAGTAGGTTTCGGCTTTAGTCACTCACCCTCCTCGTGTGTTTCTTCCCGTGACCACGCTGAATGCTCTCACCTTCAGGTCGCCTAGGGTCTTTGTTCACGAAGGGGGGGGGACCCTCCAGGGTCTCTTTGATTTTTCCGTTATCCAGGACTCAGTCAGTGGGTTTCCTCTTGCCTTGCTTTAAGCCCTGGAGGTCTCAGGGGAATAGGGGGGGAATAAACCAGTCTCCGGCCAACAGGTCAGCTCTGCTCTCCCACCGCAGAACGCCGGCCGGCTTCCCGATCTCCCAGGAGTGCTTTGCGGCCCGTCACGTGATCTCGTCGGTTTCCCAGCATCCAAGCGCTCTCTCGCCGCTAGTCTCCAGCCGCTCTCCATTCTCCTCCTCACCCCCCGCGAACCTCCACCTCTCGTCTCGGGGAACCGTCAGGCCAGGGTAGGTCCCACGCCGCTGGGCTTTTTACATGACCCGGGAGGAACACAGGAGGCCCGGGGAGGTTAGACCATGGAGCTCCGTCCGAGAGCTCCTACATTGGGCTCTCCACTGCCGCCACGCTCAGGCTCCGCCCCATCGTCTACATCCGCCAACTTCTGATCTGGCGACACAGGGTCCCTTCCATACATTTCTATTCTCCTTTCCTCCTTCCTTCCCCACTCCTTTCTTCCTTCCTTTCTTCCTCTTCTTACTCCCATCCTTCTCTTTTCTTCCCTTCTCCTCTTTCCTTTCTTTTTTCCCTCCCTTCTCCTTTGCTTCCTCCCTCCTTCATACCTCCCCTTCCTTCCTTTCTTCCTTTTTTCTTTATTTCCTTCCTTCGCTCACTCCCTCCCCTTCCCTCCCTCCCTCCCTCCCTCCTTCCTTCCTTCCCTACCTTTTCTTCTTCCCTCCCTCTCGTTCCCTCCTTCCTTTCCTTTCATTCTTTCCATCCGTACCTTCCCCCCCCTTCCTTCCCTTCTTCTTTTATTCTTTTCCTTCCCTTCCCTTCCATCCCAATGCTCCCTCCTTTTCTTCCTTCACCCCCCCTTACCTTCTCCATTTCCTTCCATTCTTACTTCATCGCTTCCCTTCTTATCTCCATTCCATCCTTTCCCTTCCTTTCTTCTTCCCTCTCCCTCATTCCTTCCTTCCTCCCCTGATTTCCCTCCCTCCCTCCCTCCCTCCCTCCCTTCCTTCCTTCCTTACTTCCTTCCTTCCTTCCGTCCTTCCTCTTTCCTTTCCTTCCTCCCCTCCCTTCCTGATTCCCCCCCTCCCTTCATTTCTTTCCTTCATATATTTAATTCTTTCCTTTCTTTCTTCCTTCACTTCTTATTATTCCTTCCTCCCTCTTTTCACTTTTTTTCCTTTTTCTTCCTGCCTTCTTACTCCCTTCCCTTTTCTTCCTTTACTTTGTTCCTATCCTCCCTCCCCATTCTTCCTTCACTCTTTCCTTCCTTCCTTATTTTTTTCCTTCCTTCATAACATCCTCCCTTTCTTCCCTTACTTCCTTCACTCCCCTCCACGTCCTTCCTTCCTTCATTCCTTCTTTCCTTCCCTCCCTCCCCTTCCCTCCCTCCTTCCTTCCCTTCCTTTCCTTCTTCCCTCCCTCTCGTTCCTTCCTTCCCTTCCTTTCATTCTTTCCATACTTACCTTCCCTCCCTTTCCTCCCCTTCTTCTTCTCTTCCTTTCCTTCCCTTCCCTTCAATCCCAATCCTCCCTCCTTTCCTTCCTTCACCCCCCTCCCCTTCTCCATTTCCTTCCATTCTTACTTCATCCCCTCCCTTCTTATCTCCATTCCTTCCTTTCCCTTCCTTTCTTCTTCCCGCTCCCTCATTCTTCCCTTCATTGCCTCCCATTCTTTACTTCCCTCCTTGCTTTCCTTCCCCCTTCCCTCCCATCCCCTCCTTTCCCTCCATACCTTCCTCCTTCCTCTTTCCTTCCCTTTCTCCCCTTCCTGATTTTTTACCCTCCCTTAATTTCTTTCCTTCATATCTTTCTTCCTTCCTTCATTTCTTCACTTCTTTCTATTCCTTTCTCCCTCCAAATTCTTCCTTCACTCCTTCCTTCCTTATTTCTTTCTTTCCTTCATACCTTCCTCCCTTTCTTCCCTTCCTTCCTTTCTTCTTTCACTCCCCTCCTTTCCTTCCTTCCTTCTTACCTTTCCTCCTTCCTTCCCTTTCTTTCTTCTTTCCTTTTCTCAATTCCTCCCTTTTCCTATCCTATCATATCCTGTCCTTTCTACCCTTATTTTCTTCCTTTCTTCCTGTCCTTCACTTCCATCCCTACCCTCCTTCCTCCTCCCCATCTCCATTTCTTTTCATTCATTATTCGTCCCTTCCTTTCCTTCCATCCTTTTTCTCTCCCTCATTCCTTCCTTTCCTCCTTCCCTTCTTTACGTCCGGCTTACCTCCCCTCCTTTACTTCCCTCTATTCCTTCCTTCCTTTCTTCCGTTCCTTCCTTGCTTCCTTTCCCTCCCTCCCATTCCCTTCTCTTCCCTACCCTTTCTTTCCTTTCCCTTCCTTCCTTCCTTCTTTTATTCCTTCCTTCCTCCCTTCCTTCTATCCCTCCCTCCCTATCTTTTTCTTCTTCCCTTTCTCCGTCCCTCCTTCCCTCCCTCCCTCTTCCCTTCCTTCCTGCTTCCCCTTCTCCTACCTTCCCTTTGCTTCCATTTCTCCTCTTATTTCCTTTCTGCCTTCCTTTCTTCCATTACCTCTCCTTCCCTCCTGCCCTCCATCCCCTTCCTTCCTTTCTGCCTTCATCCCTTCCCTCCTTTCCTTGGTGGTGACAAGATGTAGGTTCAGTTTGCTGCACTACATGAAAATGCTGATATAATCATTGTTACACCTGGTCGTCTGATGCACGGCCATGAATGTAAAGTTACGCAATGTGGAGTATGTCGTTTTTGATGAAGCAGACAAACTTTTGCTGAGCAGCAGCAGGAGTACCTTGCATCCTGCATCGCATCTTTGAGAATGCTTACAAACATTATGGCAAATTCAAACCAGTACCAAGCTCCAGAGTCTGTGAAACGTTTGAAAAAGAACAATTACAATCAGTTTGGGAGTACATCCCTTGTTCTGGTCTTGCCATGCTGGAGAAAAAAATTTCGCTTTGAGCAGAGCACAAAACAGCAGAATCTCAAGCAGAGAAAATCACAGCACAGCCGAAGCGTTTTTTTTTAAAAAGCGGTGGAAAGAAAATGCTGAAAAATAAAAAAAAAGAAGATAGTGCAGGAAATGAGGAAAGAGTAATGGATTTAAGAAAGGAAAGATGAATGATCTTGACACTTTCAAGCTTGACACTTGCAGTGTTGTTTAGAGAACATGACATGGCTCATTTGGAATTGACTTACTTGCTGTGCCAATAAATTGCAGGATGGATTTATTATGATTGAACCAGTGAGCAACGAATGTTGGTGTTCTGGGAGCATGGGTTAAAATATTTGAATTAATATTACTGAAAGCATTAAAATTTAAAATTCACTGGTTTGCAGACTGCTCTTATTTTGGGTGGGGATAAGATGGAAGATCAGTTACCTGCACTACATTAAAGTCCTGATATAATCATTGATGCACGGGAAGGAATCTTAAGTTCCACAGTGTGGAGAATTTTGTTTTTTGATGAAGAAGATAATCTTTTGCTGAGCAACTGCAGAAGATCCTTGCCCGTCTTTCAGAAAATCGCCTAACCTTGTTTTTATCAGCCACTCTTCCCAAGATGCTGCTAGAGTTTGCCCGTGCAATAGGGCAAATTCCTTCTTTCCTTCCTTCCTTCCTTCTCTATCTCCCCTTCCGTCCCTCTAAGTTCCTTCCTTACCATCCTTTCATTCTTTCCATCCTTACCTTGTCTCCCCTTTTTCCCTCCTTCTATTCTTCTTTTCCTTCCCTTCACTTAAATCCCAATTCAACCTCCTTTCCTTCTTTCACCCCTTCCCCTTCTCCATTTCCTTCCATTCTTCCTTCATCCCTTTCCTTATCTGCATTCCATCCTTTCCCTTACTTTCTTCTTTCTAGGAAGACCCTTGTTACTGTCACCACCCACACTTTCGGATGAAGAAGCGCATGGTACTGTAGGACAATACAATAATAGTCCACTCTATCTATTCAATCTTGTTTTTTTGGGGCTTCTACTTAATGCCAAAACTTTGAAATCAATCCCTTGGCTGCATTTAAAAAGTTCCATGCTCCTGATTCTTTATATTTATTTACTGTTATTTCTGTATTATGTAAAACGCAGATTCCAGGGTCCAGACTAATATCAATTTCAGTAATCTTTCTAATTTGGTGTACCAATTTTCTCCAGAATACTTGTATCTTTGCACATTCCCACCATATGTGATATAACGTGCCTCCCCATCTCCATTTGCTTCCATTCTTCCTGCTTCCCTTCCCTTCTTATCTCCCTTCCATCCTTTCCCTTCTTTTCTTCATCCCTCCCGCATTTCTTCCTTCATTTCCTTCCCGCTTCCCTCCCCTCCCTTCCTTCCATCCTTGCTTCCATCTTTCACTCCTTTCCTCCCTTCCTGAATTTCTTCCCTTCCTTCCTCCCTTCCTTCCTTCCTTCTGTCCTTGCTTCCATCTTTCCCTCCTTTCTTCCCTTCCTTAATTTCTTCCCTTCCTTCCTTCCATCCTTCCTTCCTTCCTTCCTTCCTACTTCCCTTCCTGATTTCCTCCCCTCCCTTCATTTCTTTCCTTCACATCTTTTCTTCCTTCCTTCCTTTCTTCACTTCCTACTATTCCTTCCTCCCTCCTTCCCTCTTTTCACTTTCCATTCCTTTCTTTTCCTTTCCTTTTTCTTGCTGCCTTCCTTCCCTTTTTCCAATCCCTTTTTTTTCCTTACTTTGTTCCAATCCTCCCTCCTCATTCTTACTTCATTCTTTCCTTCCTTATTTCTTTCATTCCTTCAAAACTTCTTTCTTCCTCTTTCCTTTTCTCAATTCCTCTATTTCCTATCCTATCCTTCCTTCACTTCCCTCCCATTCCTTCCTTCCCTCCTTCTATTTTTCCTTCCCTTCCTTCCCTTCCCTCCATCCTGTCCTTCCTTCACCCCCCTCCCCTTCTCCATTTCCTTCCATTCTTACTTCATCCCTTCACTTCTTATTTCCATTCCATCCTGGAAGGGGAGGGAGGGAAGAAAGAGAGGAAGGGAGGGAAGGATATGGTAGGAAAGGGAGGAATAGAGGAAAGGAAAGAAGGAAGAAGAGGAAGGAAGGATAGAATGGAAGGAAGGAAGGAAGGAAGGAAGGAAGGAAGGAAGTGGAGAGGAGAGGAGGGCAGGGAAAGAAGGAGAAGGAGGGATAGATTGAAGGATGGGAGGAAGAAGAGGGACATAAGGATGGAAATAATTTAGAAAGGAATTAAAAGAAGGAACTAGGGAAGGTAGGAAAAAAGTAAAGAAGGAAGGAAGGAAGAAGATAGGGTAAGAAGGAAGGAAGGACAGGAAAGAAGGAAAAGAAATACATGGAAGGAATGAAGGAGAGGAGGGGAGAGGGAAGAAAGAAGGTATGGAGGAAGAGAAAGAAAGAGAGAAGGGAGGTAAGGGGAGAGAGGCATAGGAGGAAGGAAGGGAGGAAGGACTCTAGGAAGGAGGAAAGGGCGGACAGGAGAGAAATGTAGAGGAGAGAGTGGAATTAAAATAGGGGAAGGGAAGGAAGGAAGGAGGGAAGGGATGAAGGTAAGAAGGAAGGAAGAAAAGAATAAGGGGGGGAAGGAACGAAGGAGGATAGAAATTTAGGAAGGGAAGGAAGTAAGAGAAGGTAGGGGACGTGTAGGAAAGGGAACGGAAGGGAATGGAAAAAAAAGAAGAAAGGAAGCAAATGAAGAAAGGAGATAAAAGACGGAAAGAAGGATAGAAGGAAGGAAAGAAGGAAGGAAAGAAGGAAGGAAGGTGGGGGAGAGGAAGTAAGAAGGATAGAAAAGTAGGGACGGAAGGAAGAAATGTAGGGAAAGGAATAGAAAGGAAGGAAGAAAGAAGGAAAGGAAACAAAAAAGGGGAGGTAGGGATATAAGGAAGAAATGGAGGGGAAAAAGGGGGAAGAAGGGAAAAAAACAAAAGAAGAAAGGATATTAAATGAAGAAAGGTTGGATAGGAATTTCTATTTTTAGTTAGACTTTCATTCCCTAAAGCAGCTTCTACACATTAGTTACTCTTATCCCACTGCCGCTCACGAAGTCGACAGACTAGTACGACGGAGCAGAATAAAAAGGATTGAACCAGTGACCAGTTTACTGGTTTGCAGACTGCTCTTATTTTGGGTGGGGAAAAGATCGGTTTGCTGCACTAAATGAAAATCCTGATATAATCATTATTATACCTGGCCGTCTGATGCACGGCCATGAATGTGAAGTTACGCAGTGTGGAGTATGTATCGTTTTTGATGAAGCAGACAGACTTTTGCTGAGCAGCTGTAGGAGATCCTTTCCCGTCTTCCAGAAAATCGCCAAACCTTGTTTTTGTCAGCTATTCTTCCCAAAGATCTTGACACTTCCAAGCTTGACACTTGCAGTGTTCTTTAAAACATGACATGGCTCATTTGGAATACTTTCTGTGCAATGACTTTTGTCTTTTTTCAGCTAGACTTTCAACCCCCAGAAGCACCTGCTTACACTTCTTTCCATGCTTCTTTCCTTCCTTGCTCTCCTTTCTTCCTTTCCTCCCCTTCTACCTTCATCCCTTCCCTCCTTCCTTCCCTTCTATCCTTTCCATTCCTTTTCTTACTTCCTTCCCTCCCTTCCTTTTTCCCCTTCCCCTACTGCTTTGCCGACCGCTCTTATCAAATGATAATGGTGATGGTAGATCAATTTGCTGCACTACATGAAAATCCTGATGTAATCACTGCTACACCTGGCCGTCTGATGCAAGACCATGAATTTGAAGTTACGCGGTGTGGGGTATGTCGTTTTTGCTGAGCAAGCAAATCCTTTTGCTGATCCATACCCGTCTTCCAGAAAATCGCAAAACTTTGTTATTCTCTTCTCTTCCCAAATTGCACGTGCAGGTCTTACTGAACCTTTGCTAATCCGTCTAGATTTGGATACAAACCTAAATGGTCAGTTTAAAGCTGGCCTTTTTTCATGTGAGGGCAGAAGATAAACTTGTGCTTCTACATCTATTGCTTTGCATTTTGAATCCTCAGGCACAAAAGATCATCTTTGTGGACACCAAACAGGATGAAACACCTTATATGTATGATCTCCACCCCTTTCTAGGAAGACCGTTGAAACTGTCAGGTGATCCACAGTTTCGGATGAAGAAGAGGATGGTGCTCTAGGACGAGTCCCACAAAGTTTGAGAGATGATGAAGATGCTCTGCTGATCACAGATCATGAGCGGTCTTTATAACAGCTGAACCTGCATCGCAACTTTGAGAATGCTTACATACATTTCAGCAAATCCAGACCACAACCAAGCTCCAGAGTCTGTGAAACGTTGGAAAAAGACCAATTACAATCAGCTGTGAGTACATCCCTTGTTCTGGTCTCGCCTTGCTGGAGAAAAAATTCTGTTCTGAGCAGAGCACAAAACAGCAGATTCGCAAGCAGAGAAAATCACAGCACAGCCGAAGCTGAAAAATAAAATAAAGCATAAAGTGCAGGAAAACTATTTTTGGCAGAGGATGTTTGGTGGACACAAACATGACCACATACCTGAGACTTCACAATGCCGCGCAAAAGATGTAGAAGCACAGAAGTTTTATCTTTTGCCCTCACTTGAAAAAATGCCAGCTTTAGCTGATTACTGGATGTATTTTTTTTTTTTAATTTAAATATTTATTAATTTTTCATAATATTACAAAAATTTCATATGGAGAAACACAATACATATAAATAGTCAATATATTTCTACCTTGTTCCTTCTATTTACCTCTTTTCTTTCCCATCCCTCCCCACCCCCCTTTTCCCCTCCTTCCCCCCCTCCCTTCCTCTCTGCAAGATCTCAAAGTCTCTCTAGGCCCAATAACTTCAAGTGATTTCCTAGTTTAGAGTATTCTATATTTCTCTTTCAATCCTGATTTTTCCCATTTATCCCATCGCGAGTAGTATAATTTCAGCCTATCTTCCTGAGTATAATAAGATTTTTCCATTCTGCTAATCTGGTTTACCCTATTGATCCAATCCTCCTCCGTCGGAACCTCCACCAAAACTTAGGAATCGACCCTTTTGCAGCACTTAAATAGTACCATAGGCCTGATTCTTTATATTTTTTTACTGTTGTCTCAACACTATGTAGGAGACACACGGTTGGGTCTAATCCTATGTCATTTCCAGTTATTATTTCTATTAAATTGACTATTATCTTCCAGAAAACCTGAATTTTTGGACATTGCCACCATATGTGAAAAACCGTGCCCTCTTCCCCACATCCTCTCCAACACATTTTTGAATTCTCCCCCCTCATCCTGTGCTCAGTGCTCGGTGTAATATGCCATCGTGTCAAACATTTATAATTAATCTCAACATCTCTCATACTAACATTCTCGTGAACTAATCTAAATATCTTATTCTGTTAATCTTCATCTATCACCACCCCCATATCTCTTTCCCACTTTGTTATAAAAATTAACTTCATGTCTGTGTACAGTTCTGTGAGTATTCTATACATTTTTGTGACACCGTGTTTCCCATCTCTACGTGTTTCCAATAACCTTTCAAACAGATTCCACTCCTTTTTTAATCTCAAGGGTTTAGGAAGAGTTCCAATAAAACATTTTAATTGATGATATTTCCACTCATCTATTTTAATAAACAAATCTCCTCCCCTTTCTTTTAAATCTTTCAATGTTCTCAGTTCCCCCTCTACCAAAACGTCTCTCAATTGGATATCTTCCTTTTTAATCCATCTCCCTGATATCTCATCTTTTCCTGGAGGGAAATACTCCGTGTTTGCAAGAAGCATTAATATAGATTTGAATTCCCATTTCATATACCTATGTAAATTATCCCATATCCTTAAAACATTTAAAGTGTAGGTGCTTGTGCTCTCTTTAATCCTTCTATAATGTGCTGGAACCCATATCATCTTACTCAAATTAATTCCACTCAGTTCGTTTTCTATTTTTACCCAACTTTTCCCCTTATGGTTAAAAGTCCAATCATAAATTCTTGCTAACATTACCGCTTTGTAATATCTCTTGACATCAGGTAGTCCCATCCCCCCTTTCTCTTTAGTCCTACTTAGTGTTTCATAAGATATTCTTGGTTTCTTATTCCTCCATATATATTTTGTTAACATTTTTCTCATTGTCTTAAAAAACGCCTTTGGAAGTTTGATTGGGATCATTTGAAATCTATAGAGTATTTTAGGTATAATTACCATTTTAATTAGGTTTATACGTCCTAACCTTGATGGGTTTCCTCCTTCTAATCTTTTTAGTTCATCCTTAGTCTCATTTATCAGAGAAATATAGTTTAATCTATACAGTTGTTTATATGAGGTAGCAAGTTTTATTCCTAGGTATTTTATATCTTTTTCTCTCCAGATAAAGGGGAATTCTTTTTGTAGCTTTTCTTTTTCGCTCTTTGGTACATTAATGTTCAGAATTTCTGTTTTTGTTGGGTTAATTTTTAGATTTGATAGTTCACCGTAGTCCTTCAAGATCTTCATTATATTTGGTAGTGTTATTCGGGGGTTGCCCACATATAACAGTAGGTCGTCTGCGAAGGCTGCTACTTTATGTTCTATATTTTCTATTCCCTTTACTGCACCACTATTCCTTATCATTGATAACAGAGGTTCCAATGTCAAAACATACAGTAGGGGGGACAGTGGACATCCCTGCCTTGTTCCATTGGACATCCCAATGGGTTCCGACCTCCCTCCATTTACCGTGATGATTGCAGTGGGCTCCCTGTATAGTTTACCTATCCACTCACGCATTCTCTCTCCAATCCCCAACACTTCCAAGTTGTCCATCATGAAGCCCCAGTCCACTCTATCAAACGCCTTTTCGGCGTCAATTGACAAGAGCACCACCGGGGCTTTCCCTTTTCTACTTTTCTGGGTAAGCATCAAAGTTCTCAACCCATTATCTCTACCCTCTCTCCCTGGGACAAAGCCCACCTGATCTCCATGGATCCATTCGGGCATTAGGTCTTTCAGCCTGTTTGCTAGGACCTTTGCGTACAACTTAGTATTGGTATTTAGTATTGAAATTGGTCTGTAGCTAGAACACTGAGATAGATCTTTTCCCTCCTTGTGGATGAGAACAACATGAGCCTGAAGGGATTCCCTCCTCACCTCCATCCCTCCTCCCAAGTCATTCATATATTTCTTTAACTTTGGTAACAAAACTTCACAGAATTTTTTATAGTGCTTAACTGTATAACCATCCGGGCCTGGGCTTTTCCCTCCCCCTGTACTTCTCAATGCTACTTCTATTTCTTCCTGGAAAATTTCTGCATCCAAGGAGTTCAATTGTGTTTCACTGAGCTTTGGCAATCCCGCATTTTTTAGGTATATCATCCTTTTCTCGTCAATACCCTCTCTAATTTCCTTTGGTGAACCTTGGTGGCTGATGTTATACAACTTTCTATAATACTCCGTAAATACTTTGATGATTTCTTTAGTTGAATGGACCATCTCACCCTTGGGGTTTTTTATCTTTTCTATATAATTCCTGTTTTTCTTTTTATTCAAGGCTCTCATTAAGTACTTTCCTGGTCTATCACCCCATCTATATCTTTCACTTAATACTTTATTAAATACTCTTCTCCTCTCCTCTTCCATCAATCGCTCTAATTCGTCTTTTTTATCACTTAACTTCTGTCTTGTTTCTATTGTTATTTTCTTCTTATGAATCTGCTCCAGATCCAGGATTTCCTTTAAAGTCCACTAACCCTCTCTCTTCTTTCTTTTTTCTTCCTTGCTCCCATCGCTATCAAGATTCCTCTTATATATACCTTATGGCATTCCCACACTGTAGCTGTCGATACTTCCTCTGTCTCATTCTCCTTAAAATAAACCTTAATCTCTTCCCTGATCTTCTGCACAATATCCTCATCTAAGAGAAGAGCCTCATTTAACCTCCATCCTAAACTTCCCACCCACCTTTTTCCCCATCCCATTTTCATTACGACTGGGGCGTGGTCCGAGAAAGTTCTTGTCTCTATTTCTATTTTAACTAGTGTTTCAATGAGTTGGTGATCTATTAGGATATAATCCAATCTCGAGTATATCTCATGTGCATTGGAGAAGAAGGAATAGTCTCTGTCTTTCATATGCATCATTCTCCATGTGTCCACCAGTTGGAACTCGTGGATCGCCCTCTTCAGGGCTCTCAGAGACCTACCCTCTTCTCTCTGCACAAGGGAGGTTGTATCCTTTTGTGGGTCCATACAGAGATTAAAATCTCCTGCTATTATCAAACACCCTTTTTTAAAGTCTATCAATTTTTTCAGCATACCCTTTAAGTAGATCTCCGGTTTCTTATTGGGGCAATATATGTTGGCTAGTGTACATTTAATTCCCTGAAGTTTACCTTTCAAAAACAGGAATCTCCCTTCCGGGTCAGTCCTTCTATCTTCTAACTCAAATCTCATATTCTTTGCCAATCCTATTGCCACCCCCTTTGCTCTTTTAATTGGAGAGTCTGCATAAAACCATGTTGGATAGTATTTAGATTTTTAATTTCACGTTTGATTCTATCTCAAAATGTGTCTCCTGCAAAAATACCACTGACGTTGCCCTGTGATGTAACTCTTTAAACAACTTAAATCTTTTCCCAGGACTATTCAACCCATTCACGTTATATGTTATAAACTGTATTTCTTCCATCCTTCTTGATTTTATCTTTTCTCTCTTCTAGTCCATCTCCTTCTATTAGGCCCGAATATCTTGCAGAACATTAATGAACAAAAAGAACAATCTTTTTTCTTGTTGGTACTTCCCAATCCTATACACTCCATCTAGTTTAAACGTCACCACCTCAGCTTTATCCACTATGGAGTTCAAAATTTTGCCTATTAACTCTTTTAAGTCCTCCCCCTGGGTCAACTCTGGGACTATTCTGACTCTTCAATTATTTCTCCTGTCTCTATTTTCTTGTTCTTCCATCATAAAAAAAATTCTTTTTTGTTCTTTTCTATTGTCTATTATCCATCTCTCTAATTTTGGGATAGCTTGAGCATGACCCTGAACTTTTTCCTCAGTTTCCTCCATCCTAGTTAGCAGTTGTTCCAGATCCTCCCGAATTATCCCCATCTCTTGCTTTATTGATAATTCCAAGTTTTTAAACATCTCCGTCATTTCCTTTTTATTTGGTATTTGCAGATCTCTTTCAGATTCTCTCGGCCCTATACCGTCCAGTGGTTGTTGACTATTGTATACCGGTCCTAGGTCTCGGACTATTATCCAAACTTACTTCCAATTGACTTATTTCACTCACTCCTTGAGATCTTTCTGGGGTCAAATTTCCTTGGGGTATAAACTTCTTAATCAAACCAGTTTGAGGGTTCTTAGACCCACTCCCTTTTGTGTTTTTACCTTTCATGTCTTCAACTCCTCCAAACCTTCAGACCCTCCCAGGGAATCCCCAATTTCCTTCTCTCAATTTAGAATATACAATATCCTAGTGCAAGCACAATGAAAGCGTTGCTTAAATCTGGTATACAGAAAAGGAAAGTCCAATACGTACGTCCAGGATATAGAGAGTATATAGAGAGTATATAGGGAGTATATAGGGAGTATATAACAACCCCTGCAATATACACGTTATTATCACTCACCCTCCACGCTGGAGTACCTTTCGGAATACAGTCCTCTCCTTTAGTTGTCTATCCTTGGGGGATTCCTTCGGGTCTCTTTAAGTCCTTTACCTTCTTTCCTTATTTTTCTGGGTTGGAGGAGGTATGGAAGTTTGAGGGAGGGAGATGCTAGGGTAGAGTGTGGCACCGTTCCATCCTACATCTCACCATGTTGCTCTCTCGTCTCCCTTGAACTGCTGGACGCCGAAAAGCCGGCTGTTTCTTCTGCTCCCAGAGCTCCTCCGCGGCTGCCCACGTGTGAGAGGCTCTACACCGCTACACTCGTCTCCCGGGCAACCCCAGTCCTGCTCCGGAGCTACCGCGAGAGACGCCAAGCGAGAGAGGGACTCAACCGTCTCCCCTCTGGACCTGCCGCCACGACACGCCGTCTCCGAGTCCTCTCTTCTGCCGGGTAAGCCTCCAGTGCTCTCCACTGCTACTCCAGCTAGTTATGTGGCCGGGACCTCACTGGGGAGATGAACGGGGAAGGGAGCGAGGAGTGCTTACTCCACGCTCTCCCGAGCCGCCATGTTCAGGCTCCACCCCCTGATTACTGGATGTATTAACATCCAGACGGATTAGTAGGGGTTCAGTAAGACCTCCACGTTCAAATTCTAGCAGCATCTTGTAAAGAGTTAGTTTAGGCGATTTTCTGAAGACGGGCAACGATCTCATGCAGCTTGTCAGCAAAAGTTCCTTCACATCCTCTCCTTCCTTCTTTCTATTTTTCCTCCCTTCCCTATATCCTTCTCTTTATTCCTTTCTCAATTATTTCCATCCTTATGTCCCTCTTGCCCTTTCTTCCTTTCATCCTTCAATCTAACCCTCCCTGTACTTCTCTTCCTTTCCCTTCCTTCCTTCCCTCCTTCCAATCCTTCCACATCTTCTTTCAATCCCTCCCTTACCCTGCTTCCTTCCTTCCTTCGTTCTTTCCTTTCTTTTTTCCTTCCTTCCTTCCTTCATTCCTCCCTTCTCTCTTTTTTTTCCTTCCTTTCTTCCTTCCTTTCTTCCTTTCTCGACTTTGTTCTCTTCCTTCCATTACTTCCTTCCCTTCCTTCATTTCCCTTCTCTCTTTCCTCTCCTTCCTTCCTTATTTCCTCCCTCCTTTACTGCACTTCCTTCCTTCATTTATTCTATCCTTCTTTTTATCCCTCCCTTTCCCTTTTCTTCCCTTGCCTTTCCTTCATTCCCCTCCTTCCTTTTTCACTCCCTCCATTTCATTCCTTCCTTTCTTTTTTCCTTCCTTCCTCCCTCATTCCCTTCCTTCCTTCCCTTTCTTTCCTTCCATTCCTTCACTTCATCCTTTTTTTTTCTATCCTTCCTTCCTCACTCCCTATCTTCCTTTCCTGTTTTTTATTCCTTCGCTATTTTTCTTCCTTACCTTTCTACTCTTTCTCCCTCCGACCTTTCTTTCCTTTCTTTTTCTTTTCCATCCTTCCATCATTTCCTATCCTTTCTTTCCTTGTTATTTTACCTTCTTCCCGCTTTTCCCCCTCCATTTCTTCCTTATTTCCCTCCCTCCCCTTTTTTGTTTTCTTTCCTTCCTTCCTTCCTTCCTTCCTTCCTTCCTTCCTTCCTTCCTTCCTTCTTTCCTTCCTTCCTCCCTCCCTTCCTTCCTTCCTTCCTTACAACCTTTCCTTCCATCCATCCATTCTTCTTTCCTTCCTTCCTCTTTTTTCTTCCGTTCCTCTCTCCTCTTCTTCCTTCATCCCTTCCCTCTTCCTTCCTTTCCTTCCATCCTTTCTTTCCTTCTTTGCTCCCTTCTTCCTCACTTCCCTCCCCTCCTCTCTTTCATTCCTTCCATGCCTTTGTTTCCCTTCTTTTCCTCCCTTCACGTGCCTCCCTGCCTTCCTTCATACCTTCTCTCCTTACTTCCCTTTATTCCTTCTTTCTATTTCTCCATTCGTTCCTTTCCTGTCCTACCCTATCTTTTCCTTCTTCACTCCCTCCCCTTCCTTCATTCCCTTCCTTTCTTTCCATCCTTCCTGACCTTCTTTTCTTCCTTTCTTTCACTTCCATCCCTGCAATCCTTCCTCTCTTCTTTCCTTCCCCCCTCCTCTTCTTTTCCTTTTATTCTTTCTTCATACCTACCTTTCCTTCTATCCTTATTGTTTCATCCTTGTTCCCTCTCTTATTCCTTCCTTCCTTCCCTTTCCTTTCATTTCCTCCTCTCCTTTCCTTCCCTCCTTCTTTTCTTCCTTTCCTTCCCTTCCCTTCCATCCCAATCCTCATTTTCTTTTCCTTCAGCCCCTCCCCTTATCCATTTCCTTCCATTCTTACTTCATACCTTCCCTTCTTATCTCCATTCCTTCCTTTCCCTTCCTTTCTTCTTCCCGCTCCCTCATTCTTACTTCATTTTCTCCCATCCTTTACTTCCTTCCTTGCTTTCCTTCCCCCTTCCCTCCCCTCCCCTCCTTTCCCTCCCCTCCACTCCCTTCCTGATTTCCTCCCTTCATTTCTTTTCTTCATATTTTTTATCCTCTTCTTACTATTCCTTCCTCCCTCCAAATTCTTCCTTCACTCTTTCCTTCCTTCCCTATTTCTTTCTTCAATCATAACTTCCTCCCTGTCTTCCCTTCCTTCCTTTCTTCTTTCACTCCCCTCCATTCCTTCCTTCTTTCTTATCTTCTCTCCTTCCTTCCGTTTCTTCCTTCTTTCCTTTTCTCAATTCCTCCCTTTTCCTATCCTATAATATCCTATCCTTCCTACGCTTCTTTTCTTCCGTTTCTACCAGTCGTTCAATTCCATCCCCCCCCCATCTCCTTTTCCTTATTCATTATTCATCCCTTCCATCCTTTCCCTTCCATCCTTCTTCCCTCCCTCATTCCTTCCTTCCTTTCCTCTTTCCCTGCTTTCCTTCCAGCTTACTTCCCCTCCTTTCCCTTCCTCCATTCCTTCCTTCTTTTCTTCTCTTCCATCCTTTCCCTCCCTCTCATTCCCTTCTCTTCCCTACCCTTTCTTTCCTTTCCCTTCCTTCCTTCCTTCTTTTCTTTCTCCCTTCCTTCTATCCCTCCCTCCCTACCCTTTCCTTCTTTCCTCTCTCCTTCCCTCCTTCCCTCTCTCCCTCTTTCCTTTCTTCCTTCTTCCCTTTGCTTCCATTTCTCCCCTTCTTTCCTTTTTGCCTTCCTTTCTTCCCTTACCTCTCCTTCCCATCCTCTCTTTTTTTCCCTTCGTTCTCTTCCTTCCTTTCCTCCTTTCCTATCTTTTCCTTTCCATAGGTTAGGATAGGAAAGGGAGGAATGGAAAAAAGGAAAGAAGGAAGAAAGGGAAGAAAGGAAGGAAGGAAGGAGAGAAGGTAAGAAAAAAGGAGGGAGGGGAAAGAAGGAAAAGAAAGGCATGGAAGGAATGAAAGAGAGGAGGGGAGTAAAGTAAGAAAGGAGAGAGGAAAGAAGGAAGGAAAGAATAAAAGGGAAGGAAAGAGGGGAGGGATAAAGGAAGGAGGGAGGGAGGAAGGAAGGGTAGGAAATGAAGGAAGGATGGAAAGGAAAAAAGAAAGCAAAGTAAGGTAGGAGGGAGACAGGATAGAAAAGGTAAGGAAGAAAAATAGGGAAGGAAGAAAAAACAGAAAAAGAAGATAGGGAGTGAGGAAGGAAGGAAGAAAGGAAGGATAGAAAAAGAAGGATGGAAGGGAAGGAATGGAAAGAAAGAAAGGGAAGGAAGGAAGGAATGGAATACGGGAAGAAAAGAAAGAAAGAAAGCAGGGGAACACAAAGGAAGGAAAAAAGGAAAGAAAGAATGAAGGAAATGGAGGGAGTGAGGAAGGAAGGGAATGAAGGAAAGGCAAGGCAAGAAAAGAAAAGGGAAAGAAGGATAAAAGGATAGAATAAAAATTAAGGAAGGAAGGGCTGTAAGGAGGGAGAAAATAAGGAAGGAAGGAGAGGAAAGAGAGAAGGGAAAGGAATGAAGGAAAGGGAAGGAAGGGACAATGAGGAAGGAAGGAAGGAAAAGAATAAAGGAGGGAAAGAAGGATAGAAGAACATATTTATGGAGGAGGGAAAGGAAGAAAGGAAGCAAGAAAGGAAGGAAAGGAAAGAAAGAGAGAAGGGAGGAAAGAAGGAAAGAAGGAAGGAAGGAAGGATGGAAGGAAGGAAGGAAGGAAGGAGGGGATGGGAGGGATATAAATAAGAAGTGGAAGGAAGGAAGGAGGGAAGGAAGGAAGGGAAGAGAAGGAGAGGAAGGAATAGATTGAAGGAAGGAAGGGCAAGAGGGACATAAGGATGGAAATAATTAAGAAAGGAATACAGAGAAGGAAGTAGGGAAGAGAGGAAAAAAGGAAAGAAGAAAGGATAGGATGTGAAGAAAGGAAAAAAAAGAACAAAAGGAAAAAGAAATGAAGGAAAGAAGTAAGGGGGAAAAGGAAGGAAAGAAGGAAGGAAGGAAGGTAAGGGAAAGTAGAAAGGAATGAAGGTAATGAAAAGAAAAGAAAAGGAAGAGAAGGGAGGCAGGTAAAAAAGGAAGAGAAGATAATGAGTGAAGGAAGGAAAGAAAGAAGGAACAGAGGGTTAGGGAAGAAAGGAAAAGAAAGGCATGGAAGGAAAAAAGCAGGGGAAGGATGGGAGGGAGAAAAAGAGGAAGGAAGGAGTGAATTAAGGAAGGAGGGAAGATAAAAGGAAGGAAAGGAAGGAAGGAAAGAAGGATGGAAAGAAGAATGGAAGGAAGGAAGGAAGGAAGGAAGGAAGGAAGGAAGGAAGGAAGGAAAGATAGTATAGGAAAGGGAAGGGAAGGAATGGAAGGGAGGGTATAGAAGGAAGGAAAGAAGGCAGGGAAAGCAAGAAGGCAAGAAGGAAGGAAGGGATACGAAAGAAAGGGTAGGGAAGAGAAAGGAAGGGGGGGGGACAGAGGGAAGTGAAGGAAGGAAAGAAGGTAGTAAGTAAGGATGGAAAGGAAGAAAGAGAAAAGAGGGGAGAGGAAGGAAAATTTGAAAATCGGAAAAAAAGGAAAAAAAAGGAGGGGAGGATAGGAAAGGAAGGAAGGAATAAGGGAGGGAACAACGATGCAAGGGTAAGGATGGAAGGGAAGGTAGGGATGAAGAAAGAATAGAAGCAAAGTTAGATGGGGAGGGGGGAAGGAAGTAGGAAGAAGGAACGATTGTAGGGATGGACGTGAAGGAAAGGAAGAAAAAAGGTCAGGAAGGACGAAATGAATGGGAGAGAACAGAATGAAGGAAGGGAAAAGAGGGATGAAAGAAAAGATAGGATAGGATTGGAAAGAAGGGAGGAAGGGAGAAAAGGAAAGAAGGAAGGAAGTGAAGGAGGGAAGGGAAAGAAAGAATACATGAAGGAGAGAAGAGGGGTGGGAATGGAGGGAGGAAAAGAGAAAGAAAGGAGGGAAAAAAAGAATGAAGGAGGGAAGGGGAGGGAGGGAAAGAAAAAAGGAAGGAAGAAAGGAAAGTAAGGAAGGAAGTGAGTGGAGGGTAGTGAAGGAAGGAAGGGAAAGGAAAGAAACGGTAGGTAGGAGAAGGGAATGGGAGGGAGCGAAAGAAGGAAGGAAGGAAGCAATGGAGGGAGGGAAAGGAGGGGAGGGAAGCTGCAAGGAAAGCAGAGAAGGAGGAAAGACAAGGAAGGTAGGAATGAGGGAGGGAAGCAGGATGGAAAGGAAAGGATGGAATGGAAGGAAGGGATGAATGACGAATGAAAGGAAATGGAGATGGGGAGGGGGGGTGAGGAAGGAGGGTAGGGATGGAAGAGAAGGAAAGGAAGAAAAGAAGAAAAGGGTAGGTAGGAAGGATAGGAAAAGAAAAGAAAGGAAAGTTAAAGGGAGGGGAGGAATTGAGAGAAGGTAAGAAGGAAGAAAGGGAAGGAAGGAGAGAAGGTAAGAAGGGAGGGGAGTGATAGAAGAAAGAAAGGAAGGGAAAAAAGGGAGGAAGTTATGAAGGAAGGAAAGAAAAAAGGAAGGAAGGAAAGAGTGAATGGGGAGGGAAGAAGGGAGCAAAGTAAAGAAAGAAAAGGGAGGGGAGGAAGCGAAGGAAGGAGGAAGGCAGGAAGAAACATTAAAAGAAAAGAAATGAAAGGAAAGTGAAAATAGGCAAGGAGGGAGGAAGGAATAGTAAGAAGTGAAGAAAGGAAGGAAGGACGAAAAGATATGAAGGAAGGACATGAAGGGAGGGAAGGAAATCAGGAAGGGAGATGAGGAAGGGAAGGAAAGAGAAGGAAGGAAGGAAGGGATGGAGGAAAAGGAGGGAAAAAAGGGAAGGGACGCGGGAAGGAAAGCAAGGAAGGAAGGAAGGAAGGAAAGGAGGGGAGGAAATGAAGGAAGGAATGAGGGAGGGAAGAAGAAAGGAAGGGATGAAGGAAGAATGGAAGGAAATGGAGATAGGGAGGGGGGTGAAGGAAGGAAAGAATGGAGGAAAGAGGGTAGTGATGGAAGGAAAGAATAGGAAGAAAAGAAGGATGGGAGGATAGGGAGAGAAGTTCAGGATGGAAGGAATGAAAGGAAGTGAAGGGAAGGAAGTTAACAAGGAAGGAAAGAAGGATGGAAAGAAGGATGTATGGAAGGAAGGAAGGAAGGAAGTTAAGATAGGATAGGATAAGATAGGATAGGAAAGGGAAAAAGGGAGAAAAGGAAGGAGAGAAGGAGAGGAGGGGAGGGAAGGGAGGGAGGAAAGGAGGAAGGAATGAAGGAAAGAAGGAGGGAGGGAAAAAGGAAGGTAGGGAGGAAGAGAAAGAAAGAGAGAAGAGAGGTAAGGAAGGACGAGAAGTGAGGGAAGAAGGAAAGGTAAGAGAAGGGGAGAGAGGGATAGGAGGAAGGATGGGAGGAAGGAAGAGAGGAAGGAAAGGGAGGACAGCAGGGAAATGAAGAAGGGAGAGCAGAATTGAAAGAGGGGAAGGGAAGGAAGGAATGAAGGAAGGAGGGAGAGGATGAAGGAAAAAACTAAGGAAGGAAGGAGGGGGAAAAGAAGGAAGGAGGATAGAAATTTAGGGAAGGAAGGAAGGAAGAGAAAGTAGGGGAAGTGTAGAAAGGGAATGGAAGGGAATGGAAAGAATGAAGGAAGGGAACAAATTAAGAAAGAAGAAGAAGAAAGGAAAGAAGGATGGAAGGAAGGAAAAAACGAAGGAAAGAGGGAGGGAGGAAGGAAGTTAGGAATTTCTATTTGCTGTGGAAAGACTTTTGTCTTTTTTTCAGTTAGATTTTCATTCCCCACAAGCAGCTGCTACACTTTAGCTCACGAAGTTGACAGACCAGTATTACGGAATGGTATGAACTAGTGACCAGTTTTGTGGTTTGCAGACTGCTCTTATTTTGGGTGGGGACAAGATGATAGAACAATTTGCTACACTACATGAAAATTCTGATATAATCACTGCTACTCCTTGCCGTTCATCCGCCACACATAACCACCTCTATCTTCACTACCCCATCTTAACTTCATTGCAACCGGAGAGTGGTCTGAGATAGAACTCCCTCCAATCATAACCTCTACCACGGAGTCTATAAATTGATGTTCTACCAATACGTAATCCAGTCTGGAGTAAGTCTCGTGAACATGTGAATAAAATGTATAATCTCTATCTTTCATATGCCTGATTCTCCATATATCCACCAGCTGACACTCATTCAATGATTTCTTTAATAATCTCAGGGACCTATACTCCTCTCTCCTCGCTTGGGAGGTAGTATCCAGCCGTGGATCCATACAAAGGTTAAAATCCCCCGCTACTATCAATCGACCTCTTTTGAAATCCATCAGCCTCTGCAATACTTCCCTTAGGAATATCTCTGGTTTCTTATTTGGGCAATATATACTAGCAACTGTACAATCAATATCCTGCAACTTATGTCGGAAAATATCTTGAGCGCAGCCCCAAACTAAACTTCTTCCATGTTGGCCTCCTCTTTCTTTTCTCTCTCTTTCCTCTACCCGTCCTCTTACCCTTACCCCTCCTATGCAGAGTATTACCCGTCCACCCCCCCCACTCCCCATCTCACCACCCTCCTTGGATGTTTTTTCCCTTCATATACAATACTTGTTCTTCCTTTAACTTTTTCCATATCTCTTCTTGTTTTCTTGTTGTTCCATCATATACAGCAATCTTTTTAGGTCCTTTCTATTATCTATTATCTATTTTTTCAAGGTTGGAATAATTTGGGCATGTGTTTGAACTTTTTCCTCCGTTTCCTCCACCCTAGTTAAAAATTGCTCCAAATCTTCTCGAATCGTGCCCATCTCTTGCTTTATTGATGTTTTAAACATCTCAGCCATTTCCTTTTTATTTGGTATTTGAAGGTCCCTTTCAATTTCTCTCGACTCAATGCCTTCCATTAATTGTTGATTGTTATACACCGGACCCAGGGAAAGTCTCGGGCTATTATCCAGACTTATTTCCAGTTCACTTTTTTCACTGATTACCTGGGATCTTTCTGGAGTAAAATTTCCCTGTGAAGTAAATTTTTTAATCGTACCGGTTCCTTAGACATCAGTCCGAGTCCGAGTTCCTTGTGTTTAAGCATTCTACTTAATGTAATGCAGGTTAAGCTGTTCCAAAGACCGTTCATGATCGGTAAAGCATCTTCATCTATCAATCTTTGTGGGACTCGTCCTAAATCACCATGCGCTTCTTGATTCCAAAGTGTGGGAAGAAACAAAGGTCTTCCTAGAAGAGGTGGAGATCATACACATAAGGTGTTTCATCGTGAGCTACCATATTTAGCATCACTTTCAGCACGGTGTTTGGTGGACACAAATATGACAACAAATCTGAAGGCTTCACAATGCCGGGCAATAGATGTAGAAGCAAAGCACTTTTATTTTCTGCCCTCTCATGAAAAAATGCCAGATTTAACTGATTCACTTAGCTTTGTATCAATATCCAGACGGATTATCAAAGTTTCAGTTTGATCTACACGTTCAAATTCTAGCAGCATCTTGGAAAGAGTGGCTGAGAAAACCAACGTTAGGCTATTTTCTGGAATGCGGGCTAGGAACTTCTGCAGCTGCTCAGCAAAAGTTTGTCTGCTTCGTCATAACGACATACTCCACACTGCGTAACTTCAGATTCCTGTTGTGCATCAAAGATTATTTCAGAATTTTTTGTATTTCAGGTAACTGATCTTCTATCTTGTCCTCACCCAAAATAAGAGCATTCTGCAAACCAGTGAATTTTCCAACCGAAAGCTTTCAGTAAATCAATTCAAATATTTTAACACCAGTGTTCGTTGCTCACTGGTTCAAACATAATAAATCCAATCTGAAATCATTGGCACAGCAAGTAAGTCAATTCCAAATGAGCCTTGTCGTATTCTTTAAACAGCACGGCAAGTGTCAAGCTTGAAAGTGTCAAGATCATTTATCTTCCTTTCTTAAATCCATTACTCTCTCCTCTGCCAAAGGCAGTTTACCTCATTTCCTACACTATCTGCTTTATTTTATTTTTCAGCATTTTCTTGCCACCGCTTTGTAAGAAAAACCGCTTCTGCTGTTCTGTGATTTTCTGTGTTTTAGAATCTGCTGTTTTGGTGCTCTGCTCAGATGGAATTTCTTCTCCAGCATAGCGAGACCAGAACAAGGGATTGTACTCCCAACTGAGTGGCATTGGTCTTTTTCAAACGTTTCATAGACTCTGGAGCTTTGTACTTGTCTGAATTTGCTATATTGTGTTTAAGCATTCTACTTAATGTAATGCAGGTTAAGCTGTTCCAAAGCCCGTTTATGATCGGTAAAGCATCTTCACCTATCAATCTTTGTGGGACTCGTCCTAAATCACCATGCGCTTCTTGATTCCAAAGTGTGGGAAGAAACAAAGGTCTTCCTAGAAGAGGTGGAGATCATACACATAAGGTGTTTAATCGTGAACTACCAAATCTAGCATCCCTTTCAGCACGGTGTTTAGTGGACACAAATATGACACCAAATCTGAAAGCTTCACAATGCCGCGCAATAAATGTAAAGCAAAGCACTTTTATTTTCTGCCCTCGCATGAAAAAATGCCAGATTTAACTGCCATGGGCCCCCGTACCGACTCCTCATGCTGTGACGTTGCAACAAGGTGGAATTCAACCCTACATATGTTAGACCGCCTTTACGAACAGCGAAAGGCCATCACAGATTTCCTTATGTTACAAGCGGATAAAGGTACTCCCTGTGTAACTTAGATGTCAGCCATTGGCAGCTCATGCGTGACACCTGCCGCTTGCTCAGGCCCTTTGATGGGCCACGCTATTCGTGAGTCGGCAGGACTATGAGATGAACGACGTCATTCCTCTGTTGCACTTATTGGAACAAATGCTGTTAACAATGGCTGGTCAGGGTGCGGTAGACGTGGCGCACAGATCTCAACGCCACATGACCCCTGTGGGGGCAGGACAGTTAAGGTCACTTATCTTCCATCTTGTCCCCACCCAAAATAAGAGCAGTCTGCAAACCAGTGAGTTTTCCAACCTAAAGCTTTCAGTAATATTAATTCGAATATTTTAACCCATGCTCCCAGATCACCAGCATTCATTGCTCACTGGTTCAATCATAATAAATCCAATCTGCAATCATTGGCACAGCAAGTTAGTCAATTCCAAATGAGCCATGTCATGTTCTCTAAACAACACTGCAAGTGTCAAGCTTGAAAGTGATCATTCATATTTCCTTTCTTAAATCCCTTACTCTCTCCTCTGCCAAAGGCAGTTTACCTAATTTCCTACACGATCTGCTTTATTTTATTTTTCAGCATTTTCTTTCCACCGCTTCGGCTGTGCTGTGATTTTCTGTGCTTCAGAATCTGCTGTTTTGTGCTCTGCTCAGAGCGGATTATCTTCAACAGACCAGACCAGAACAAGGGATGTACACTCCCAACTGATTGTAATTTGTCTTTTTCAAACGTTTCAAAGACTCTGGAGCTTTGTGCTGGTCTGAATTTGCTGTACTGTTTGTAAGCATTCTTAAAGATGCGATGCAGGTTCAGCTGTTCTAAAGACCCGCTCATGATCTGTGATCAGCAGAGCATCTTTATCATCTATTAAACTTTGTGGGACTCGTCCTAGTGCACCATCTGCTTCTTGATCCGAAAATGTGTGCCAGTATCAAGGGTCTTCCTAGGAAGAGGTGGAGATCATACACATAAGGTGTTTTATCATGTGCTACCATAGTACCTTAAAAAGGTACTAGATACAGTGTTTGTTGGACACAAACATGACCACATACCTGATTGCTTCACAATGCCGAGCAATAAATGTAGAAGTAAAGTAGTTTTATCTTCTTCCCTCAAATGAAAAAAGGCCAGATTTAACTGCTCACTTTGGTTTGTATCAACATCCTGACGGATTAGCACAGGATCAGTAGGACCTGCACGTGCAACTTGGGATGAGAAGAGAAAACAAAGTTTTGCGATTTTATGGAAGACGTATTGCTGCTCAGCAAAAACGACATACTCCACACTGCTTAACTTCAGATTCATGGTCTTGTGCCACGTGTACCATGTGTACTGCCAAGGTGTACCAGTTATTACATCAGGAGTTTTATGTAGTGCAGCAAATTGATCTGCCATTTTGTCCCCACCCAAAATAAGAGCTGTATGAAATTCAGTAGGGGAAGGGGAAAAAGGAAGGGAGGGAAGTAAGCAAAGGATGGAAGGGAAGGTAGTAGGGAAGAGATGAAGGTAGAAATTGATGAAAGGAAGAAAGGAGAGGATAGACATGCACGTTAAAATTCTAGCAGCATCTTGGAAAGAGTGGCTGAGAAAACCAAGGTAAGGCAATTTTCTGTAATGTGGGCTAGGATCTCCTGCTGCTCTGCAACAGTTTGTCTGCTTCATCAAAAACGACATACTTCACATTCCTGTTGTCCATCAATGATTATATCAGAATTTTCATGTAGTGCAGGAAACTGATCTTCCATCTTGTCCCCACCCAAAATTAGAGCAGTCTGCAAACCAGTGAATTTTCCAACCTAAAGATTTCAGTAATATTAATTCAAATATTTTAATCCATGCTCCCAGAACACATAAGGTGTTTTATCATGAGCTACCATATCTAACATCTCTTTCAGCACGGTGTATGGTGGACACAAACATGACCACATTCCTGAGCTTTCACAATGCCCCGCAAAACAGTTTTATCTTCTGCCCTCAAATGAACAAAGGCTAATTTTAACTGTTCACTTAGGTTCGTAACAACATATGGACGGATTAAGACCGGCACGTGCAATTTGGGACTAACAAACAAGAAAATAACAAAATTTAACGATTTTCTGCAAGCAAAAGGATTTGCTGCTCAGCAAAAACGACACACTGCGTAACTTCAGATTCATGGTCATGCATCAGACGGCAAGGTGTACCAGTGGTTGCATCAAGATTTTCATGTAGTGCAGAAAATTGATCTGCCTTCTTGTCCCCACTCAAAAAAAAGAGCAGTAGGCAAACCAGTAGCGGAAGGGGAAAGGAAGGAAGAAAGAAAAAGGAGGATAGAAATTTAGGGAGGGAAGGAAGCAAGAGAAGGTAGGAAATGGAACGGAAGGGAATGGAAAGGAAGGGAGCAAATGAAGAAAGGAGAGGAAGAAAGGATGGAATTAAGGAAATAGAAAAAGGACGGAGGGAGGAAGTTTTGGAATTTCTATTTGCCGTGCAAAGACTTATGTCTTTTTTCAGTTAGACTTTAATTCCGCACAAGCAGTTGCTACAATTTAGCTACTCATATCCTTCTGCCGCTCATGAAGTTGGCAGACTAGCGCGACGGAGCAGATTGGAAAGGATTTAGCCAGTGACCAGTTTACTAGTTTGCAGACTTGCTCCTTTTTTTGGGTGGGAACAAGATGCAAGATCAGTTTGCTGCACTACCTGAAAATCCTAATATAATCATTGTTACACAAGGCCGTCTGATGCACGGCCATGAATGTGATGTTACGCAGTTTGGAGTATGTCTTTTTTGATGAAGCAAACAGGCTTTTGCTGAGCAGCAATCCTTGCCCGTCTTCTAGGAATGATGAAGAAAAGATCTTGACACTTCCAAGCTTGAGACTTCTTTAGAACATGAAATGGCTCATTTGGAATTCCCTTCCATCCTTTCCATCCTTCCTTTTTCCCCTTCCGCTACTTAGTTTGCCGACTGTTCTTTTTTTGGGTGGGGACAAGTTGGCAGATCAATTTGAAAACATGAAAATCTTGATGAAATCACCTTGCTGTCTGATGCATAACCATGAATCTGAAGTTACGCATTGTGGATTATGTCGTTTTTGCTGAGCAGCAAATCCTTTTGCTTCCAGATAAACTTTGTTTTTTTATTCTCTTCCTAAGCTGCACGTGCAGGTCTTACTGATGTTGTTACAAACCTAAGTGAACAGTTAAATTTGGCCATTTTTCATTTGAGGGCAGAAGATAAAACTGCCCTGCATCTACATCGCGCGGCATTGTGAATGCCCAGGAATGTGGTCATGTTTGTTAGGTTTGAAAATTCACTGGTTTGCAGACTGCTCTTATTTTGGGAGGGGACAAGATGGAAGATTAGTTCCCTGCACTACATGAAAATTCTGGTATAATCATTGAATGCACAACAGGAATGTGAAGTTACACAGTATGTCGTTTTTGATGAAGCAGGCAAACGTTTGCTGAGCAGCTGCAGGAGATCCTAGCCCACATTCCAGAAAATTGCCTTACCTTTGTTTTCTCAGCCACTCTTTCACAGATCATGAGCGGTCTTTAGAACAACCTGCATCGCATCTTTGAGAATGTACAGACAGTACAGCAAATCCAGACCTGTACCTGTACGACGGCGCAGATTGGAAACGATTTAACCAGTGACCAGTTTACTGGTTTGCAGACTGCTTTTATTTTGCAAGATGCAAGATCAGTTTACTGCACTACATGAAAATCCTGATATAATAATTGTTACACCTGATGCATGGCCATGAATGTGAAGTTACACAATGTGGAGCATTTCGTTTTTGATGAAGCAGACAGAATTTTGCAGCTGCAGGAAAATCGTAAAACCTTGTTTTTGTCAGCCACTCTTACCAAGAGCAATGGATTTAAGAAAGGAATGTTGAAGAAAAGATCTTGACACTTCCAAGCGTGACACTTGCAGTGTTCTTCAGAACATGACGTGGCTCATTTGGAAAAGATTTACTTTTGTCTTTTTTCAGCTAGACTTTCA